>NC_065563.1:10336622-10640003 GCF_022605725.1 Anthonomus grandis grandis | reverse complement strand
CTTCACTTACATTATAAGTACAATTGTTTTGTAATTTTGGATATTGGCAAATAAACGTTCAAAAAAAATGTACAGCGTATCTCAAAAACAAAGTTTTCATTGTCAAGTAAGTTTTTTTTTTAAAATGGAAAGCCCAGTATATTTTGCCAAATTTTTACACTTTATTTAATTCTATGCGTCAAATATTGATAGTTTTTTGAGATAATTGCTTACTATGAGGATGTTATTTAATTCTTTATCCAATCAACTATTAAAATAGTTAAAAACGATTGTAAAATTCGAATAATTAAAAAAATTATAGTAAATT
Source organism: Anthonomus grandis grandis (assembly GCF_022605725.1). Taxonomy (NCBI): domain Eukaryota; kingdom Metazoa; phylum Arthropoda; class Insecta; order Coleoptera; family Curculionidae; genus Anthonomus; species Anthonomus grandis. Next base: position 10,639,696 of record NC_065563.1, on the reverse strand, counting down.
CCTTCCTATAGCTTCTTCTGAAATTGCTCTACAAGCACGTGTTTTTTAAATCTCGTAGCGTAAATCGTAGCGTTTTTATTTTATTTTTTGGTTAATAATTTAATATTGTATGAATAGTAGTTAGCTGTTCTTCGCTTTGAATTTTAAGTAATTTACTGGAATCTTGTTGTTTTTTTCTCTCTCTTGACTAAAGTGATTTTTCTATCTTTCTGTCCTCTCGGCATTTTCGATATTGGGCTGTTGTTGCCATTGTTGTTCCTCTAATTTGAATACTTTGCCTTTTGGGATTAGATTGATTTCCGTACTCGCTGCACCTTAAAGCTAAGCAAGGCAACGTTGTATTATCATTTTTTTGTAAAACGGGGTCTGCATTGGATTATCCATTGAAGAGGTACCCAAAAATTGCGTTCCTGATCTAATTTGTGGATCTATACAATAGCATTGTACGTCAGCATAGGTCTTATGATAGCTTTGGAGATTCACCCTCGGAAGAAGTTTACATTGTTCGTAATTCTGCAATCTTTTTGTAATGTGAGAATTCCAATTTGGTGAAAAAATATTATTTTATTTAAAATATTACAAACTATATTATCAGCCTCTCCTTCTTTGGTTTGTGTAATAAAAAACAGATTAATTGCATTAAGGTTGCATTGAGGTATAACACAAATAATATTTCCAGATCAATGGATTTTAAAAAGAAAACTTTTTGTAATATAATTTCACAATAATTAAACACTTTTCAGCTATATACAGGGTGTTTCAGAACTATGGGATCAAACTTCTGGGGGTTGTTCAGTGCAACAGAAGAATCCATTTGAGTATAGGAACCCATGTCCGGAAATGCGTCACTACGCCACTACGGCCCTAAGACGCGTCAAAATTTATAAAAAACATTAATTATCTAAATAGGATCTGCTGCATTTATTTTTACCTTTTGTATATGATACCATCACAACAATTGTTCAAAATGTCTTCCTCCAACCTCCGATATTAATAATACACCGCACATGATTTCAACGGACTACACTAAAAATTTGATCCTCATTTTGAATGATGCTGTTATTCGTCCAATTAAGACTAGCTCTGATTCTACTGGAGTTTCGTAGACTAAAGACTTTACATGTCTCCTCAAGAAAAAATCGAGCGACGTTAAATCGGGTGACCTAGGAGGCCAAGAAACTGGTCCACCTCTGGCAATCCAACTGTGCCTAAACCGCTGAGCCAAATACTCGCGTACTGATATATTGAAATGATTGACTAACACTCGTACGTCACTTCTGGTGCCCACCTGGTAACGTGACCTTACAGTGTCAAACGTCGCATCACGTGACCCGTGGCTTTTGAAACGAAGACCCGTGGTATTTTACGAGGGTCATTCGAAGTGTATTTTCTTACGTTTATATACGATGACTGCGTTACAAACGACCCTAAAATGAATACAAATGACTACGCTCGAGGCAAGAAAATCCAATAAACTAATAAACAACTCACTGTTACCATAAATTAACCCCAAAGACGCACAAAAGGGTTTCAATTAACATAATTATTATATACCCTTATGATATACAAGCAGCACCCTTTTAAAGGGCCTTTCTTGGAATTTGTGCCTTATTGTAAGTGCTGATATATAAAGGAAACAAATGAATGTGAAATCCATCATCATCATCATCACACACCCTCCCGCACCCCCATCCCGGATTTACATCTTCATAAGGACATTTTTAATCAAAAAAATACAAAAGAACGTCCTGAGTCATCGTCATTATAAACCCCCCCTTTTTCAAAGACAAGAGGGGGAGGCATGTGTGCGCTTCATCAAAACTAAAATGAAAATCACCCTTTTTCACCCCCACCAGCCCCTCGAGCACTAACCACCCCCGGAGTCTAATTAGTTTTCAATTGGCGATCATTGAAACACTATATACGGGGAGGTTTTGTCATGGGAAACTGTCATAGGCATTTGTTTTTTTTTCAGGGTGAAAATTTCGGGGATTTTAGGCCCAAAAACCACCACCCTCTTAAGTAATTTAGGTCCTTTAGTATCGTCATCCCTTGTCCCCATTATGTACTCGAATTGATTAAATGTCAAAAAAATGATTGATACGCTCTCTGTATATGGGCCTGTAGGGCTAGAGGATGACATTGGCAAATTGTCGAATGTTCGAGAGACATCTGGCTCGGCGATGATGATGTTATGAGATAATTAAGGGATGTACAGCGCGAAATACATTCTAAATTATTCCCTTTAATGGATATGCAATGGGGGTCTTAAACTGGCCCCATATGCTCAAAGAAGCGATTAAAAAACAATTTCCTGGACTTTTTTGACCGCTTAGGGGTCTGGAAGTTCCCTGGGTCCCCCCTTTATGCCACTAACAACGCTTAGAAATTGGATTTAAGGGTGTTGCAAAGTTTAATGAACAAATTTATGCTATATCTCTAAAAGTAAGTTAAGTGTAACATTGAGGATCAGTTCATTGGATTCAAAAAGGCAAAAATAAGCAAAAACCATTGGAAATATGTAGATGGGGTACATAGTTTTCACGCAATCGACTGTCAAAGTTAGAGATTTTTTATTGAGACGTACATGCATAAAAATAATTTTTTCACAAAGAAACAGGTTCTCTTGTATATTTTGATTTTATTCTTAAACGAATTCAAGGAAAGTTTAAAAACCCCAATGCTTTCTGGCAGTAAATTCACTTCGCTTCATATTTAAGCTAATTAGGAATTAAATGCATAGTTTGATCTGAAATGTGACTCATTGAAAAGAGAGTAAACGCGAAGCACCCTTTGAGGTACAGAGATGTTCCTTCATTTAAGTGTCTGCGTCATTTAAGTTAATAAACAAATACTTTTTGATTTTTTAAGTTACTGACTCACTTCTTTTTTTAATATAAAAATAACATTGTTCAATTTTGCAAAAACAGGGGGCCTCACTATAATCCTGCCTCACCGTATAAGGTCCAAAAATTAGAGCTCACTTTATACGGTTTAAACTTTTTTTTTGAGTATATATACAACACCTAAAAACAGGTAAATTCTCATACACGTCAATGGCAAAGGCCTGTCAAAACAAATAAAAAATTCTCAGTAAAAACCCACCTCACTCGATCATGTCCAAACAAACCCCCACGTACTTCGTGACCCAAACAAACCCCGAGATCTTCGAGGTGACTCCACGCCCCGGCGGCCATCTGAAGATCGACATCCCCCCCAAGGTGAACAAACTCGCCGAAAATGCAGCGAAGGCCGCTCAAGTGGATAAAAACTCATCAACGAAAAGACGGTCGGCCAACAAGATACGGCCCGTGAAACAGACAAAGACACCGTCGGAAACGGACGCGCCCACTAGGAAGAGCCTCCTCACCGTCACCACCACTTCCAACACCGCCAAAGAACTGGATATCGATTCTTGTCCCAGAGAGTTCAAAGTGAAGCAGATCATCGCCGCCACCCCGTGGTCCGTCGAATTCGATGAATATCTGGAACCGCCCGAGGACCTAAAGAGGATCCCGGATCCGTTCCAGGATTCCGTGGACATGCTCGCGATGTCCATCAGCGTCATTATGCTCCTGGCAAGGGGATACCAAGGGATCACCGAGACGCATTACAAATGGATCTGGAGTTATTTGGAGTGTATCAAGGATGAGTTCGGGAAGACTCCCCCGAATGTCCAAGGGGTGTTGAATCATATTAGTGAGGCCACCGGGGGGAAAATCGTGTCTTTTCTGGATGAGGACGATGACGACTTGAATGTTACGTCACCCGTGAAGCTTGACGAGGGGCCAGCGGACGACGCGCCTGCAGAGGAATAATTGTATGAATATTTTCGAATAAATAATAATAATAATAATAATAATAATAATAAGCATTTTTTATTTGCCAAAAAAAAATCAATTTGCAAATCTCAAACAGTAGTCAGACAAATTGTGCAAATAAAAGGCCGACGATTTCAGAATTCTGATCCTAACATTGTGGTCTGCATTTCAACTTAAATAACGCTTATTGACTAATTAAATAAATAGTTTTTCGTTAGAACGTTGAAAGGCTGGAATTAGTAAACAACAACTTTGTTTGAGTTCAACATGTGCACGGGGGCAAGGGCGGTGTTTTGTTTACAAACCTATCCTCTGTAGTCACACGCATTTTCAAAAAAGGAAATTTTCAGCTATAATAATAATAATAATAATAATAATAATAATACGTTTATTTCCAAAATTACCAAATTTAAATACAAAATACTTATTCTACTTTACGTACAAGTACAAGAAAGAAATAAACGATTAGTACCGAAGCTGCTCTATTTAGAAGCTTGTTGATACTTTTTCTTTAGGGATTTATATAGTCCAATTCGGGTTTAAAGGTCAATATCGGATTTTTCTTGTCAAGTCCGAGAAAATATTCCATCAATGGTATTTCAATACATCACTCATAATTTATTTGTATCTGTCCATATTCAATTATTCTTATTGCCGGTTTTAAAACAACATTAAAAATAAGGACAACCACATCTTGCACAACAAATACAATAAGAAAAGACAACATTATTTAAATTCAAATACTCACAGTAGCACAATAGGAATCAATAAAAGCACATGGGAATTATCAAACGTTTAATAAAAGTTATCGCTCTATTATTACAAAAATAATAAGAACAAGCTATTATTCACCAAATGATGAAATATAGGCGCATCAGTCTGTTCAATCCATTGCCTTACATAAACTTTGAAAAGTTGCTGTAGACATTTTTTCCCTAAAGTTTCGGTGATAAATATTTGAAATGACGCTGACCAATACTTTTTTGTTCCTGACGGTTCAGACGGTTGGAAATTCAGTAGTAAGCAATGTTCGACACAGAGAGGTTAATTTCTTTAGTGGAAGCGAGACCATGTTTGTGGAAGATATCGGATGCAAAATATCATAACAGAGATGAGAAAATAAAATGTTGGCAGGAGATTTGCGTCGAAATATTTCTTAACTGGAATTCTTTGGGTGCAGCAGAAAAAACAGAGAAAGGTAAGTGAAAACATTTAAGTATTGAAGTGTCATGTTTTATTGGTAAAAATGTTATACAATAACTAAATATTAAATCATGTTGCTGCCACTGAACAGCTCCTTCAGGTGTGATAAAATAATTCGGAAAGAAATCTCTAACAGCGTTAGCAGTTTGCCTATTTCCACCAGTACCCGTTACAGCAATATCATCTAAATTGCACGATAAAGAGTCTTCAAACTGATAACCATCGCGTCTTCTGACAAAATTATGAAGTACACATGCTGCTTTTATAATTTGTACAGCAAAATCTGGGTGAACCAAAATAACATTGTGAAATACTCTCCATTTATTGGCCAGAATGCCAAAAGTATATTTAACGAATCTTCTAGCTCTGGTAAGTCTATAGTTGAAAATTCGTGTTCTGTCATCTAAATTTCGTCTACAGTATGCTCGCAATAAATTTGTATGCAAACCAAAAGCTTCATCAGCAACAAAAACGAATGGTTGTGCGGGACCGTTGGAATTAGGTAATGACCGAGATTCTGGAATATCAAGTTCATTGCCATAGAGCCTTTTCCCCAATGTAGATCTTTTAAAAACATACTATCTCCTTCTTTGCCATTTGCATAGCAGCAAAGTGTAATCCAGTTGCCAAATACCTAAAAATTATGTGATTTAGGTATATACATAATAACATATTTAAAATATTGTTGTTGCAGGTAAGGAGTTACAAAAGAAGTGGAAAAACTTAAAAGACCGATTTATCAAGGACATCAAGGTGCAAAAAGTCGTTGCCAGTGGTTCAGCAGCATCAAAGAAAAGAAAATATATTTTCGCTGATATTATGCAGTTTCTCCTACCAGAACTAAAGGATCGAAGGTAATATTTATTAACCATGGCTTGAATGTGTGTTTTTAAGATTGAGTTGGTCGTATTTTTATATTACAGCACTGACACTAACATGATATCAATGATTCGGAAAATATTAGTTGTTGGGAAAAGTTTAGTTAGCCCAACAAAAATGCACGGTACGTGCTGAATGAACAAAATAAGTTTGCATGTGTAAAGCCATTTTTAGTCAGTTATGTGGCAACACTGCAATGAATCGTGTCAATCAGGTCAGTGAGTCTATGTGTCACCTGTCACCAAGTGAGTTACATTTGTTAAGCCTGAAGGCAAGGACGCGTCCTTATAAGCGTCCCTATAAAACGTTGTAATTCCCTTTAAAGAAGTTGTAAATAAAATGTAAATAGTGTAAATATTAAAAATACAGTCCATTGTTTCAAGAACCGGCCACAACATTAGTAAAGAGGATGTGGTGAGTGGTGAGGTTGTAAATGTCACGCCTGTCATTCAGCAGAAAACTACTACCTATACCCCAAAATCACGTCCTAAACAAATTTTTGAACAGCAACTCATAGGATTGTTGGAGCGTAATCAAGCACCAAGTACCCCACAAGAAGAAGATGAAGATTTGGCTTTTTTTAAATCCCTTTTACCAGCTGTTAGAAAATTTACTGACTATCAGAAAACTGAATTCCGTTTAGAAGTTCTTAACTCCATGCGAAAAATTCAATCAATAAGTTTACCTGTACCCCAAAATATTCAGTCATATCCTTCTTCCTACTCCCAACCATTGCAACACTCCCAAATATCACCAAATCCTTCAATTGCTTCTTGGGTTTCCCAATCGTTGAATCTACCACGCTACACAAATTAAGTACCAATTCAGCCACCACAGCCCTCACCTGGTACATCCGTGTCAGCTTTATCTCCTACTGAATCACAGATGTCTCAATATAGTGACCTTTTAGATATACAGGGTGTTCCGTTGATCATGTTACAAACTTCTAGGGCAGATAGAAAACGTCAAAAGAAAAACAAAAGTTCATATAAACATGGGTCCGGAAAAGCTTCCTCAGGGAGCTAGAGCTCTTTGAAAATAACCTTTAAAAACTATTTTTTTTTAATAGCTCCGGAACTACTTTAGCTACCGCAACCAATTTTGGGAGGTAAATTATTGTTAGTACGTTTATTCTTTTGAACCTACTAAATAAAAAAAAATTACCAGGGGCTTCAGAATCAGGGGGGTATTTGGTAAATTTAGGCCCATTTCTTTAAGACTTTAATTTCTGCCCGTTTGGGCATTATTTTGGACATTATATTAGGCGATATGAATATTAATCTCTTAGAACAAGAATCTTTAAACACAAAAAATTATAAAAATTTGTTAGCGTTAAATAATTTTTGCATTGTCAATAAAATTAGTTTTGTGAATGCTACCCGAATATCACACACTAAAACTATAATAGATCATGTGATTTGCTCTACCAATAAAAAAAATGAATGTGATATTAAAGTTGAGGAAAATTCTCTATCCGATCATAGGTTAATTAGTTTAGAAGTAACAGAATCTATAACAAGGTTTAAACCAAAAATATATATTCAACATCCTATTCTAAATATACAGAAATATAAACAAAATATACAAAATAAAATTGCAAGTGTAAATATTGACTGTTTTTAAGACTTGATTAAGTTTATTTCAAATTGTAAACAAGAATCGACTACTATTAAAAATATTAAATGTCATAAAAGTAATGAATGGATTACACCAGACCTATTAATCCTATTAAAAGAAAAAGAAAGACTCTATAAAAAACACAAAAAATATCCAAATGATGACTTATTTAAAATTGAATTTATAAGACAGAAAAATTTTGTAAATAATAAAATAAAAGTATTAAAAAATCTTTATTTTAAGAATAAATGGGCTCAGGCTGGAAAAAATCCAAAAAAACAATGGAATCTAATAAATAAATTTATAAATAAGTCAGGCGAAAATATAAATATTAATCAAATCGAAATAAATGGAGTACTGATAAGTGATAGTAAAGGTATCGCAAATAGCTTAAATAAATATTTTACAGAGATAGGTACGACTATAGTCAGGGATGTACAGAACCAAGCGGGGCACTTAAATAATATTCAAGAATTTTATGAAGTTGAGTGTGGTCATAATGCATTTTTAGAACCTACAGATCATAACGAATTAAATGGCATAATACTAAACCTGAACAAAAATGCAGCACCAGGCCATGATAATATCGGAGTGCTTGATTTAATCAATATAAAAGATCATGTGATGTATATATTGGTAAAACTTGTAAATAGGGCTCTTGTGTGAATTTCCATCAGAACTAAAAATATCCAAAGTCTGTCCAATATATAAATCAGGATCTAAAACTCAACAAACTAACTATAGACCAATTTCCATAATTAGTGTATTTTCCAAAATTCTAGAAACAGTTATGAAAAAGCGAATAACATCATTTGTTGAAAAATATATCTCATATGATTGTTATCAGTATGGCTTTCTTAAAAATAGTAGTACTCTGAGTGCCACCGTTGATCTGCTCAACTATATCTCAACCAATCTGGACAATGGTAAAATTGTATTAGCAATTTTTGTAGATTTGAGAAAAGCCTTTGATGTAGTAAATCATACTATTTTATTAGATAAATTAGAAAAAATGGGGTTTAGGGGGGTTGTACTTGCCTTGATTAGGTCGTACCTATTAAACAGAAAGCAATATGTGCATCTAAACGAACAGAAAAGTGAAATTCTGACATGTAACTGTGGCGTACCCCAAGGATCTGTTCTGGGGCCATTGCTATATGCACTATTTGTCCTTAGTTTGAGGTTAGCAGGTTTGGTTGCCCAGTATTTTACATTTGCAGATGACACTGCTCATTTGTATTCAGACAATGACTTAGATGTTTTAGTTAATCAGGCAAATAACGATCTATTTAAATATAGTCAATGGCTGCTCCAAAATAACTTAAAAATTAATTTAGATAAAACGAAGTACATATTGTTTAAACAAAAAAATAAAAAAATAAATCAAATAAATATATCTCTAAATAATGTTACACTAGAACAAGTAAGTAGTATAAAGTACTTGGGTCTCATACTGGACGAAAAACTTGGCTGGATTCCTCATATTGAACATGTTTATGACAAACTTATACCTTTTATGGGAGCACTCTACCGCTGTAAGGAATTTCTCAGTATTTCAGCTAAGTATCAAATATATAATGCGTATATTTTGTCTGTACTAAGATATCTTATTCCGGTGTGGGGCACATGTCCAAATACTAACTTTCAAAAAATTAAAATCTTGCAAAATAAAATACTTAAAATCCTTTTCGATCTTGACTACTTTATGCACACGAATGATTTATATAAAAAGCTAAAAATATTGCCCATTGGAAAAATTTGCGAGTTGGAGCAGGCCAAATTAATTTTTAAGATTTTACATAGACTACAAAAGTCCAATCACACGATTGTATACTCAAATGACATACATTCATATGAATTAAGAAATAATAATGTTAGACTAAATAATGCGAGAACCAATATAGCTCTGAGAAATCCTATTGATGAAGCTTCACAGGTATTTAATTCTTTGCCTTCTGAAATTAAGCAGGAGACCTCTTACTACAGATTTATTAAGAAGCTCAAGATCATTGTTAGTCAATATGAGGATTGATTTTTGAATGTTTAGGTGTTATCAAAATTAATGTAATGGTTGTAAACAAAGCTACACGTGTTGCGGTTTAGTTATTAATGAAACTCTGGTACCAATGCTATAAATGCATTGTTTAAGATTTTATCATTTATATTAGCTTTTAAAATCTGTATTAATTTTTATATAAATTCGTGTATTAATTTTTATATAAAATTGTAATATCTTGTATGTAACTGATGGCTAATAAATGACGTTTTCAAAAAAAAAAAAAAAAAGATTATGATGTTCCTATGCTTTTTACATAAAAAAGGTGCTCTTAGTAAAAGTCGGTAAGTATCAATGTTTTTGTGGCAATTGACTAAAACCAAACTAAGATACAGCACCTGAATTAATTATTTTAATAATAATAATAATGCTAATTCATTGCCACTGTCAGTATTTTTTAAATTTGTCACTGTCAGTATTTTTTACATGATATTAATTCCCTTTTTATTACGGTTAAGTAATGGAAGATTACACTTTCGCTGAATACGCCGATATGCTTTTAATTTATGGGGAAGTTCGATGTAATGGTAGAGCTGCTTCTCGACTATATGAAGAGCGGTTTCCCGAAAGGCGAATCCCAGCTCACACACTTTTTGAAAGGGTCAATCAACGGCTCAGGGAGACTGGCTCCGTTAAAATAAAACGCCAAGATAATGGCGCGCAAAGGAACATCCGAATCCCGGATTTTGTGGAAGAAGTGCTTCAGCGATTTGAAGATAACCCATCAGTAAGTACTCGAGCAGTAGCTGATGCGATGCATGTAAATCATGTTAGGGTATGGAACGTTATTAATGAACAGCTTCTTCGGCCCTACCACCTGCAAAAGGTGCAATCATTAGGACCCAATGATTTTATGCCCCGCGTGAATTTTTGCCAGTGGTTTCTTGACCGGTATACAGAAGAACCTCAATTTCCAAAATATGTCCTTTTTACTGACGAGGCTTTATTTACAAAAGAAGGCATTTTTAATTCTAAGAAGAATCATGTGTGGAGTGAGGAAAACCCTTATGGTATTCATTTTAGGAGCTATCAACATAAGTTTTCGGTCAATATGTGAGCCGGTATTGTTGGAGAACGCTTAATTGGTCCAATTATGTTGCCTCCTCGTTTAACGAGGGAAATATTTATTTAAATTTTTTAAGAAATGTACTGCCAGAACTATTAGATGATCTGCCCCTAAATATACGACAGAACTTATGGCTACAACATGATGGAGCGCCGGCTCATTGTCCGCGAGTTTATAAATGAAAATTTTGGAAGGCGCTGGATTGGCCGCGGAGGCCCTGTCACCTGGCCAGCGCGCTCACCAGATTTGACACCCTTAGATTTTTTTCTTTGGGGGCATATGAAAAGTCTCGTATATGAAACTCCAGTCGAGTCAGAAGAAGACCTGGTGGCCAGAATGTTCGCAGCTGCTGAAGTAATCCAAACCACGCCTGATATTTTTAACCACGTCAACCTTAATATGGTACGCTTAATACTTAATACAGCTTAATATTTTCAAAGCAAAAAAAAAATTTAATTCTTATTCTCAAAACCGCTCCTAAAAAATCTGAAATGACAACACCGTCATTATAAAATATTGAATTTCTATAAATTTTTTACTCTAATGAAGTGCGTTAAAAAAACGCATAAAGAGTTCATAAATGGCGATTTTGTTTATAATTTAAAGCATAATCTATTGATAATAAATATTTATCATGTAAATATTTTTTGACGACGTCACTGGTAGAGATTACTTGTGTCGGTGGAATCAACAATCCCATCGAGCGGCGTTGCGATGTTATTGCCTTTTACGCTAATATACGTTACCTAAATTCATTTAACTTTGACAATTTTTTATGATATTATAAAGTGTGTTTTTTTGCCATTTTTACATAAGCATTTGGCATCATTACATCAGAGATGTTGCAAGCAAACAAACTGCCCATAGTTCTAGCCCTTCAATAATAATAATAATAAGTCTTTAGTTTTCAACAGGCAACTTGCCCAATAACAGGAAACAGTTGCAAAACAATGAAAAATATAGTTAAAAAAAACACACACAAACAAACCTAAAAGAATGAAAAGAAAAGAAAAAAGTAAAATAAAGTCACAATCTCAAAAGTTATCCAAAAAATTAGAATAAATAACTATTAATATGATATAAAAACCCAATTATAAAAGTTTAACAAGATAATCACATATTCAACAAAATTAAATTAAATTAACTGCAATATACCTACTAACTATAACTTAAACACATGGGTCTTAATCCCAAGAGTAATGATCCACCAAGATATCGACAATCGCATGAACCGGAGAGAAATTTATATCGCACATGTGACAGGTCCGATTAAATATAGCGCATATTGTATATAGTGGCGATTTCAACAGGATGTTAGTATGAGGCCTTGGCAGAAAGAATGTTAGGGGATGTCTAGCATTAAGCCTAGGCACCATGAAACGTACACCAGGTAACCCATGCAGGAATTTTACAGAAAAGATCATTCTTCTGAGATGTAATGGATGTAGATTGAAGCGTTCCAATAGTTGCCGATGATCAAACACCGCCCTCCTGCCAAAAAGGCCAAAAATCTACGCTGAACAGATTCAAGGAGACCAACATGATTCTGATAGAGCGGGTTCCATATAATGCAGCCAAACTCCAATTTTGATCTCACAAAGCAACAGAAAAGCAGTCTTAATGTAGATTCCAAAGTAAAACTCTGAGAACTTCTAATTATGAACCCAAGCCTTCTCAGGGCTGACTTGACTATGTTGTTGAAGTGTGGAACGAATGTAAATTCAGAGTCAAAGGTGATACCAAGATCAGTAATTTGCTCTAATCTACTCAAAATAGTATCATTAATAAAGTAATTAAAATTTAAGGGTGTTTTTGATCTAGAGTAACTGACCACACTACATTTAGCCGCATTCAAGCCTAACCTGTTAACAGCGCACCATACCTCCAATGTATTTAGACAGTTCTGAAGAAAAAAACAATCCTCCAAACCATATACATTTAAATATAGCTTCAAATCATCGGCAAAAGCCAGCCTATGACAAGTGAGTGAGCGGACCCAGGTTCGAGCCCTGTGGCACACCCGAAGTTACGTTAAAAAGTTTCGATTTAAAGCCCTCATATTCCACATATTGAGATCTACCAATCAAGTAGGAATGAAATAAATTAAATAATCTCCCTGAAAAACCATACTGAGTTAATTTATGCAGCAAAATATAGTGATCTATCCGATCAAAGGCTTTTTGGAAGTCGGTATAAATAACATCGACTTGAGTATTAACATCAAGTGATTCACAGATGTGGCTAGACAGACAGGATAAGTTAGTAACACAAGATCGCCCGCTAAAAAATCCATGCTGGTCTACAGAGATGAGTGCTTTTGCATGACTAAAAATCGACCGATTCAGGATAATTTCGAAAATTTTTGAGAAGTTACAGAGTAATGAGATTGGCCTGTAGTTCACGATTTGATTAGAGTCCCCAGCTTTTAAAATAGGCATTATTTTAGCAGTCTTCCAAATTTCAGGAATTTGTTCTGTTGACAGTATTAAGTTGGAAATGTAGGTCAGCGGATCAGCCAGGACACGAATGCAATCTTTAACCAAGAAGCTAGGTACACCGTCTACACCAGAAGTTAACTTATTTTTGAGTTTTTTACTAGCCAAAATAATCTGGGAAGCATCAACGTTGAAAATGTCAAAGTGGGGCACATTATCAGACGTCGACGAATGGTTAATGAAATTTGATTCTAAAAATGCCTCACCAAAGAACAGTGCAAAAGCATCAACTATGTCTTGTGGGTCTTTAATTACCACGTCATCGGGTAGCCTCATCATACCAGGAATCCTGGTGCCAGCCTTCTTAGAACCAATAAAATACCAAAAGCTAGATGGGTCCAAAGAAATATTCCTTTCGGTGTTTGATACATACAACTTATATTCATTGCGTAGTTTGATAAGGCGTCTAAGAGAATGGAATTTATTTTGAAAGAATGGAGAATTGTACATTTTATAGTTCTTGAAAGCCTTTTCTTTCCTATAAATGTTCTTAATCAACTCTCGAGAATAATAATTTGGAAATCTTCTTTTACGTTGCTGCTTAAGAGGAACGTGTGCGGCAAATATGCCATTCAATATATCATATAGGGCTCCACATGCATCATTAACGTTAGAGGATAAATACACAGTAGACCAGTCAGCTTCAAGGATCGAGTCATAAAGGAGATGGAAGTTGGCCTTTCTAAAATTAAAAGAATGAGATAAGTTTTTATTAAGCTGAAAATTATGGACACGTTGGCCTGAGGCCCAGGGTGATGCAAATCCTCCAAGACAAAAGGCACGTCACTACGCGAAACAGTACAGGTGAAGTTAGATAAAACAAGATCCAATAGTCTGTTATTATAGTTTCGGATGTGATTACACTGAACAAGAATAAAAGTATTAGCAAAATTATTTACAGCAATAGACTTTTGACTAACATGATTACCTGTAGGTGAGTTAATAGAGAAATCAGACACGTTAAAATCGCCCACTATTATTACATTATGGTTTAGCTTTGATATTAAAAGTGTAAACTGATCCAGAAATTGCTCGAAAATTACAGATGTGATAGATGGTGGGATGTACAAAACAATCATGTAAAATATCTGTAACCTAATAGTAAATTTACAGCCAACATCAAAGAAACTAATTTTTTCAGACACAATGTTTTTAGAAACTCCACAGAGAACTCCGCCACCACGTGTGGCAATAACGGATTCAAATTTTCGGTCCGACCCGTAAACATCATAAATCTTTGGAAATATTTCACCACTAGATATCTCTGGCCTCAATATCCAATATCAATACTCAATGTTCTAAGTATACCTCTCTAAATCTCTAAATCCTCTTGGAGTTTGTTTAGATTCAAAATTTTCAAGGGGCTATAGGATACAATTCGCAGTTGTACGGCAGACTCCGTGACTGACCAAACTTACCAAAATGATCAAAAAATTTGCTTGATTTTAAAATAAGATCTATAACCGAACAAGTGTCAACGGTAATACGAGTAGGCTCCATGATAGACCATTTTAAATCAAAAGTTGATCAGATAGTGAAATAAGCTGAGTTGGATGATTTTTATTTAGTTTAGATGTATCAATATAAAATCACCTAAACCTGTTATAGTATCTTCTAATACTTAAAAAAAAATTTAAATATTTGAACCTGAAGGCCTATAATATGGTTCTTTAATAATAGTAATCTTTAAACATAGACTTTTCAGATCAATTAATTTTATATGATAAATCATTCGGGACAAATGTGACATTGCCACCACCACCGCTATCACTATTATGACTAAGCCAATTCTCAATTACTGCAATAAGGCTATAGCCAGTTTTATAATAAGGACCTAAAATATTATAATTTTTTAATAAAAATAATATGCCAGTCTGTGAAATAAGTCACTAATATTAAACGATAAATATTTATGTAATTAAATCGATATATTTGTATAAGTTTTTAATTTAATCCTTATACGAACAATTTTACTTTAGAACGTTACAGGACTAATAGTATTTCCCTTAGAACGCAAAATTCCTACCCTTTAAAATTTTAGTTTCAAAGGTGATTCTGCAGATTTTTGTGGTATAATAGGGTGAACGCAACAAGGGGTGTGATCGCCCCATAAAATTAAAAGATAAAACGAGAGAAAAAAAAATCCCATTAGGCAAGTACCGCTAAGGATGTCCTTTTAATATGATGTATTTCCGGTTTTATGCAGGAAACAAACGGGTGTGACAAGGACGGATCGGGCCGATACGTCAACATCAATCAATCCGCGTTTGAAGCCGGCCCGAGGCGTATAAATGCTGATTTGGCAGTTCGGCAAACATATCGGGCCCATTTACAAAGTAGGATTAAACGGTTGGGCGGTGTTTCCCTTTAGTTTTTTGGCCAAAAATCATATTAAAAGTGCTTATAAATTGTTTCCTGTGGATTTTTTCGAAGACACTTGTAAAAATGTGTTTACTAAAATATTTAAAAGTTTGACATGTTTTATAATTTTTGAGAAAATTGCGCTTTATGAATGGAAAGTTTTCGCGTTTTTTTCCCACTGTATTGGATATAAAATTTAAATTGCTTATCCTAAGTAAAGCCCTGATAACTCAAAACATTTTTTCTCATGCAATTTTTGTCGAAAACTGTGAAATTTGTGATAAATGAAAGAGCCGGCGTATGCGTATAAAGTAACACCTAGACTCACCCTATCGCACCAAAATACACCCAAACCTTGTTATCTAAGAAACCTAATTGACCGGATCGAAAACTGAAATTTCCATTTCAACCCCCCGTTGGGATGGGATAAGAGGGCACCCCCCACCCTCGGGAGTCCAAAAAGGGGGTGCCGCTATTAATTATTATTACGCGAAATTCATCGCAGATAAAATTTCGAAATTACGAGCGCGACCGCCGTTCTTCCGTTTGTGATTCGGGGTTGTACAAAGAAGTTACACGTGTGACGGCCACGTGACGCTCGTAAGGGTTTTGGCCGATGGTGTTGGCAGTTGTGGGGGTACGTGTGTCTTTGCTTAAGATAACTTTTTGATTTATATATGTGAGGATTTATAGTAGAGGGATAAAAAACAGTATAGCACCTACTACCATAGAAAAATCGTTAGTTTAGGTCAGAAATGTAAGACCCTGTTTATTTTCTAAAGAATTGAAATATTTTTCTTAGTCATTAAGATGAAATTTATCGGTCTGACCGAAAAGAGGTCCAGGATATTTACAAAACTAAAGCTAGCTCAGCGGTACCGTAAGTAACTAAATACGGTTTATACTTAGCGTTTCCCCTCGGGAATTATTTTTATGGGTTTCGATAAAAGAGTGAGATAAATATTTGGTTTATAAAATTCATTTGAGTTTTGGTCACTAAAGAGTGAAGTTATTTAATAAAAACAATAAAGGGTGTTGCGACGTGAAATAAGCTGTGTTGGTTTGGTGTAGTGTTTTACTACAAGAAAGGGTGAGTGTTCTCACAGAGTATGCTTATTTCTATCTTATTGATTACACCGATATTTTACCTTTTTAATTAAAAATGTGATTAATGAAATATTTTAATGACCGATTGTTGTTTGTCTTGCTTGTGTTGTTGTGACGATTGTTTATTGTTTCTTGTTAAGATACTGAGCTGGTCTGGGACCATTGCACAGCTCGTTGTATTTAACAAGGCTTTGTATTTGGAGAGGACCCTCGCGTTTTGGTGTCCATTGCACCCCTCAGTACAAAGTGTGTTATCGTCAAGTGGTCTAGATCGGAGATTGCTGTCTTAATCTCATATTTTATGATAATGTTTTTGGTAGCATTTTGGCTACGGTTTGTGAGTAATGTAGTGCTCACGTTTTGGCATATTGAACGATTGTATATCATTCAATATCAGTACGTTGTCGTTACTGGGACATTTAACAATCGGATAAAAATAATAAGTTGGTGAATAATGAATTTTGGGATATTTAAGTTAAGTGGTTAAATGTTGGTGAACATGAATTAAATGGTTATCGTAAAAGTAAAATCACTGAGCAAGTTTAAAACATATTAATTCATATTTTTCATATTAATGAGTTTTACTTATCTTTTTTTTTATTAATTAATTTTACGGGAATAAGTGTGCTCAGGTTACTTTTATTATTTCAGGTCTACACGTCACCATCTCTACTTTGGAGTCGCCCAAGCGCCCAGTTGTTTTACAAGGTGTTTATTCTATTTTTATGATTTATTTTAATTATTTTGGACTATTTTGAATTTATTTAACGTATTAAAAATTATAAAATTATTTAAATGACGCTCACAGGTTTTAATTATTATAGAAACGAAAAAAATGCCAATAACTTATATCCTATGTTATTATATTTTTATTTCTATGTTACTATATTATTATATTTAGTTCCTATTCTTTTTTTTGTATTCAAAAAAGACATCTGCTGCCAAAAATAAAAAAAATTAAATTTGTCATAGATTTTGGGAAAATTGGTTTTTGCTTTGAGGGGGGTTTTTAAGATGGAAGACAATACCAAATACAATATACAATACAATAAAAAAGATCTCTGCTAGAAAAACTAAAAATCTTAAATTTCATATAGATTTTGAGAAAACTGCTTTTTTTAATGTTAATGTTTTTTTTTTTTAATTTTCTCCCACTGTAATAATATCAAAATTAATATTTCTAATAGAAAGTAATTTATAACAATTTTTGTTTATTTTTTTTAAACCCATAAATTGTTCGTAAAAAAATAAAATGTGTTTTTTTTTAGTCTTAGCCAACTTTTAGGTTTTGAAGTTTCTTGTATTTTTCCCAAAATCCAAAAAAACACTAATAACTACTTTCCTATTCATTTTTCGAAAAAATATGTAAAACATATATGTTGCGTAGCACAGAAAAGAACATGTATTTGTGGAGGTCATTTTGTCCTTGATGTCGTTTTTCGAGGTCCTAGTGGTTTTTTTAAATAAGAACCGTATTTTTTTGTGTTAAATATATATTTATTCAACGTTTTTTTAGTGAATTTTTGATTTTGTTATATTTATTAAACTAAAGAATACACGTGTATCATACACGATTCTGTTTACAAAAGGCATACAATTTCGACATTTAAAAAAATTGATACTGGATTTGCATATCTAATTTTCAAACTCTACTACACCACAAATATTTGATAAAATCACCCTGATATCACATATATATCACTGTGTGGCATACGATATACTTTTCATACAAGTATATATCATATAGTGTAACAATCGAATATCAAAGAGGAAATAGTAATAACAATAATAATAATAATAATCTTTATTTAGCATAAACAGCTACATACAAAAACAACAAATTTATAAAAATAAAAATACATATAATATTATTATTAGTGTTCATAAACCTAATTCAACAACATATTTAATCAGCAAGAGTACCATATAAGTAAGCAATAAATATCAAATGCTGGGTATCCCGATCCCCGACATTTGCAACGCCCCGGTTTTACCAGGAACAGCAGCATCCCGGTTATCCAAAGGATACCGCATTATTCCGGTCCGACCTAAGCACCCCGCCACCAAAACTGGTTCAGAAGTTATTAAAAATTATCACATACATAACCCTCTTACTAACTTGACAATAATATTATTAATTAATTAATTATTAATATACCCTTATAAATTAATCAATATACGCTTATTGTGTAAAAAATATAATATACATATTGTATGCACTTGAGGTTACTATTACGCCATAAAATGTTGCGCGAATCGGTGAATCTCGGTCATGAGGTCAATTACCTATGGTCTGGTGAACTAGTTCAGGGTGTCCTGGTTTTTTTGAAGAGACCATGTCAAATCCCGGTTAATCCATGAAAACTTTTTCAGTATCCCGGTTGTTCCATGGATAGCAAACACAGCTCTTCTGCCACCCACAAATACCTCATCATTGTTCTCACTTCACTACAATATTTATCTGCACATATATTTACTATAATAATTCAAGCCACATACTAAAATTAAACTTAAAATAAGTGTTAAACTAAAATAGTGATCCTAAACAACATACTATAAAAAATAAACAAAATGAAAAAATAAAAAAAAACAATTAGGCAAAGGTAACAAAATCCTAGGACAATATATGTGCCCTAACCAGCCTTTTAAAATTATTAAAATTATACAGAATCACAGTCTCTTATCGTTGTTGGTAATTATTAAAATCTTGAAAGCCTCTCTGTAGGACCGAATTTAACATCTGGTTAGAGTTACACCTATCGATCAGTATGAAATTGTTACAGTTTCGAGTTTGATAATGATGAAAATCTCTAAAAAACTTCACCGTTTTACAAATATATGATGGTAACATATTATACAAAAAAAATAGATGCTAAACATAATTTTTTGCTTACCAGACATCATATTCAGGACGTTATGCATCATTACGATTGGTGTATATCTATTGCATTTCAAAATAGTTCTCATTGCTCTGTTTTGTACAAGCTGCAACTGTTCAATTTTAAAGTCTGTAAATTGTATAAAATTGTTAAGCAAAATTCAAGATGCGGAGCTGCAATGCTATTATACAGTAATAGTTTTGTAGCCATTGATAATTGTTTTCCTACTCTTGCAATGAAACCAATTGTTTTGGAAAATTTTTTAGTTATGTAATCAGCGTGTGCATAAAAATTTAAGTTACAATCAAATGTTACTTCCATGTATATCTTTTCATTATTTACCATAATGTTAATATCTTTCACATTGATGTGCATTAATTTGCTCTTTTTCCCAAATAAACAAAATTTCGATTTAGATGTATTTAAACAAAGACTATTACTGCAAAGCCATTTCAATAAATTAGATAAATCATTATTAAGAATTATTTGCATTTCATTTAGATCCCTCCCGATTAAATAAATCATAGTGTCGTCTGTAAAAAGCTCTATTTTACAACCACTTATAACATTGACGATATCATTAATATATAACAGAAATAACAGGGGACCTAAAACAGTTCCCTGAGGTACTCCATATTCATTTATTAGTAATTCTGACACACTGTTTTTAAACTTGACATTTTCCGACCTGTTTTGTAAGTAAGATTTAAACCACATTAAAACATGTTTAATACCCATCTTTTCCATTTTTTTTAACAGATTAGCTCTATTTACAGTCTCGAATGCTCTCTTAAAATCGAGAAACACAGCCAGAGCAAAGTTGCTCTTAACCAGTTCTTTCAAGAAGGTATCGCATATATTAATTACAGCAGATTCACATGAGTGACGCTCACGAAAACCTGATTGATTTATCATAAAATATCGTTAAAATCACAGTATTCTTGTAGTTGTTCTTTCACAGCAATTTCTAACACTTTCTCATAAACCTCCACAGTATTTATTGGTCTAAACTCATTGTGGGAAATAGTATTTAGTACTTTTGGTACAGGGATTATTGTTGAACTTTCCAAGCCTCTGGAAATACTCCGCTTGAGAGTGATGTATTTACTATATTTAAAAGTCGATTTCCAGCCACACTACATACGTCACACAAAACCTTTTTTGAAATTTCATTTTCTCCGCCTCCGACATTCTTCATGTTTTTCAGAATTATCTTTAATTCAGTCAGGGATATTTCTTTAAAATTTGAGAACTCCGGATATTGAATATTAGGGGGATTGACAAAGGTGTCATAAGAGAGAGAATAGTTTGGAATACTATTGATAATATCAATATTACTATTTATAAAATATTTATTCAACTTTGTTGCAATTTGTAATTCATTTGTTTTTGAAGGTGGTAGACAATGGTACAGTGAAAACATCTTGTCGGACTTGAATTATCTTATTTATTTAGTGTAACACAACATTTCGGTTGGTAAGTATCTCCAACTTTTTTGTAATTCATTTGGTCATCAAATTTAATTTCGTTTGGTAATAAAATATTTTTTCCAGGAAGTAACTTTTTGAGGTTTTTCCACATTTCACGCGGATTTTTTTTATTTTCATCAATAACTTCTCTAAAATATTTATCTTTTTCATTTTTAATTTGATTAACGATTAAGTTTCGTACTCTTTTGTATTTCTTTCATACTCCATTACCTTTTTCTACAACAGCCCTAACATATAACTTATCTCTTACATTCATTCTCTCACGGATATCAAACGTAATCCAATCCAATGGTTTTATTTGGGCACATAGAGTTTAATATATTTGTGATACTATCAACAAAAATATTTGCCAAAATATTCACATCCGCACTATTATTTGTCCATTCAGTATCATAAAGATAATCATGGAGTTGGTTTACATTGTAGCTCTTCATACACCTACGATTAATACAAACATCACGGTTTTCATTTATTTTCAGAGCAGGATGTACAGCCAGAATACAATGATCACTTATCTTGGGTGTTAAATGAATCTTAAATGACAAATTCGCATTATTCGTTACAATATAATCAATTAATGTCTGACTTTTATCTGTAATACGAGTAGGAGAGTCAACAATTTGAGTATAAGAAAGATAGAATTTTTTCACCATAAAACGAAGGTTTAAGTAAATCAAAATTAAAGTCTCCTACAACAATGTTGACACCCTCAAAAGCACTAACCTGATCGAGATAATCAATAAAAAAAGTCCACAAACTTTGCATTTTCGCTATAAAATGATATAAAACAGTACAAAGATATTTGATATTGAAAATTCTAGCGATAGACACCATACATAACTTTGAACACACTGCACATATTTTAATTTATATTTGAGATCACTTCTTATTAATGCCATGTCTCCTCCAGTTCTTTTATTATCTGTCAAGCACTGTTCAATATGGTAACCCATCAACATTCAACTCACACAAATCAATATCTACACAAACATGAGTTTCGGATAAAAGCAAAAGCTGACGCTGCCAATCACTTACAAATACATTAATATTATCTTTATTATTTAAGTATCCCTGGCAATTAAAATATAGGACACTTGAACCTAAGATTTCAGAATCTAATTGCTATTTAATAAATTTACCCTTTTTAATATTTTCGATTCTTTTACGTTGAGTTTCACAATTAGTTCTATCCCAAACCACATGATTAATATTAAGAGACAAGCCATATTATTACATTCTTTACTGTCATGATTTTCACTATACATTTTGAACAAACTTTGCTTTGTGTGCAGTCTTTACTAACATGACCATATTGACAACACTTGTAACACATAATAATGCCATATTCATCGAACACAGGACAACGATTCCATCCTATATTCATTCTTTCTCTTTCTATAATCAAACTGTATGTATTTTCATCCACCTTAAATATTAAATTAAATCTATTTCTAACAATATTTGTTCGCCGTATTACTCTCATATTAAAATTTTTTGAACTATTATTTAAATCATTTTGCTTAATTACCTTTGTTATTATATCTTTGTCACTATTCACATTTTCTTTTTCATTTACACCTACCACTTCAATACGTCTTTGTAACATTTTGGGTCTATCAACACTATAGCTTTCACCAAGTTTACTTTGAATTGGATGTTGGTAATTTCTTTTTCCGTGCCACAGTTTTAGATTAATCCACCTTTCTTTGTCGCTCTCCCCAGTGTTTCTCCGATTCTGATGTCTGTTGGATTTATTTTTGTTTTTAAATCTTCCTTTATTTTTTTAATATCCTTTGGAATCGCGCCCTTCTGATTAACAACTAAGACCTTACTTTGGGTGACCGATGCATATGATGCTTTCTCAGACACCCGTTTTTCAACAATATTATTTTTTAATTGCATACTTTTTAAATATGCAATTTCTTCTTTAAGGCTGATGTTTTCAGCCAATAGTATATTAACTTTTTCATTGAGTGCATTAGTTTTACTGGCAAATCGGTCTAAGGTACAATTCATATGATCTATCAAGTTTTCTTGATAGATCATACTCGGCTTCTTTTCCTCGATCTCTCGGGTCTGTTGCTACTGTCAGTCCATGTTTTACATTTCCAACTTGTTTTCTTTATGTAGAATCCTCTTAGATCAACATTTTCACACTTTCCATGGAAAAACTCGTTACACTCCGTACACTCGATAATTCCCTTAATATCATCAAAACCTTGTTTACACTTGTAACACGTAGAACGGTGACACTCGCGTGATTCACCTCGGTGACCGAATTTTTTAAATCTGGAAAAAAGTGGAAAATGTATATGAAACACAATAATTATAGCAAAGAAGATAAGAATACAAAGTTGCTCAAAATTAAACAAGGAAATAAAAAATAAAATTTATTTTAGAAAAAAAGCAGTGGTGTATTTTTTTTTATTAAAAAATATGTACGATAAACCCTTTATGGACGCCATTGGTAATAATTAATTTTTTCTTGTACATCGAAAAATGCCTCCAGATGCATATCCGTATATGGATACCCAGTATGATATACCACAATTTACGGTTATACCACATTATACGGTTATTACGGGACAATCTCTGAACTGGAGATACTACACACCAAAATATGGCGATTGAGCTTAACATGTCTTAAGCCGCGTACAGACCGAGTTTCCAACGTAGACCAACGCCAACGGCACATGTGCTGTCATTGGCGTTGGAATTGGTAAGCGTCGGAAGAACATCGTCCACACCAAATTTTTAGTGTTGCATTGAAGACCGTTGGTAGCGGTTCGGTGGTTTTACATTTTTTTTTAATGTGTGGTGGTTTTTCAATTTTTCATCGAGCTAAAGATATCATCGAGCGAAAGTGATGATGATTTAATGTGTGCAAGTGCAGGATTTCTCGTTTTACATAATTTACTAAACAAAAAAAATATGAAGCGAAGGCGCAGACGCTGGTAATTTATTGGATGAGCTTCGGAATGAAGACTGGTCATTTTAGGAACTTCCGCCGAACGTCCCCAGAAATATTTGATGAACTGCTTAATTTAGTGGCTCCAAAAATTGAGAAAAAGAATACCAATTACCGAAAAGCTATTCCAGCTAAAGAAAGATTGGCCATTACCCTGCACTATCTAGCAACTGGAAATTCCTTTACTAGTCTGGCGTACACATTTAAAGTACGGAAGCAATTAATCTCGTCCATTATTCCAGAAGTTTGCTTGGCCTTAGTTGAATCACTACAAGAATATATCAAGGTAAATTTTTATTTGGTTTTGCTTATAAAATTTAGCCTATAAAAACATTAGGTACTTAAGTAGGTATTATTTTATTTGCGGCACTTAATATAGTTGTTCATATTGTCCAGGTGATGGCTCATTAGTGGATGTCGAGGGTTGTGCCATACTGAGTGCGACAAGTCCTGGAGCAGAACCGAGCGCTGATAAAAAATGCTGGTGTAGAGTCAGTATTGGTTGCAGATGTTTTTTTTCCTTGGAATGTCTGTTCTGGTTGCTGGCTATAATTGGGTGATGGCAATGGAGTCGATGTTAATGCCGAACTGTTACTTTCAGGGTAACTCCATTGTGAGCTTGGATGCATAGATGCAGAATGCAGATGTCGATATGTTCCCATTTCTGCTTCGAAAAGAATGCTGGCAAATTTGTGCTTAACCATAGCTCGTGTTGCATGTGGATCAAACTTTTCAAGCTGGCTTGCGACATACTCCGTATATAGAATAGATTCCGTTTTCTCTGTCCTCCTGGATTTTCTTTGTCTTCTGATTCAGTGTTTCAGTGTCTTCCTGTACAAGTTCACTGCTTTCTTGCTGTATGTTTGATGATGTGTCTTCTGATTCAGTGTTTCTGGCCAACTTGGTCTCCTGTAAACAAATAATTGAGAAATAATTACGTAGTCTAATAATTGGTCCTATAATTATGATTTCAAAAAATTTTTTTGTGTAATTGCAATTGGTTTGTATTAATCTCGGCTGATCTGCTTGTTAGTTGGAACCCGGAACCGCATAGTTTGTCATCGTACATAACAATATTCAGCAATTATAAACGTTTATTTTTGTACCTTTTTTCTTTTTCTATTTTATTTTTTATTAGCTACTTTTATTATTTTCTTAATAAATCAAAACGTTCTTTCCAGCTACCCGAAACATCCGAGGATTGGCTTAAAGTAGCTCGCCAATATGAAGAAAATTGGAATTTTCCTCATTGCCTCGGTGCCATGGATGGCAAGCATATACAAATACAGGCACCAATTTGCAGTGGAAGTAATTATTTTAATTATAAATCAACATTTAGCATTGTCCTTTTTGCACTTGTCGATGCTGATTACAATTTTCTATATGCCGATATTGGATGTCAGGGAAGAATTTCTGACGGAGGTGTTTTCAGAAATGCAACTTTGTTTAAAAAACTCGAAAAAATTCTCTTAATTTGCCAAATCCAGATGTTTTACCGGGAAGACACAACCATATCCCGTATATTTTCGTTGCTGATGAAGCCTTCCCTTTAAAAGATAATATTTTAAAACCATACCCAGGCTCTCATCAAAATGGATCTTCCAATTATAGACTTTCTCGAGCGAGAAGAATTGTTGAAAACGTATTCGGTATATTATCTGCGGTGTTTCGAGTATTAAGGAAGCCAATGTTGTTAGAACCACATAAAGCAGAAAATATTGTTATGGCATGCATTTACTTGCACAATTATTTGAGAAACAAGTGTATAGTCCAAATGGAAGTTTTGATAGCGAGATAAATGGACAAATAATAGAGGGATTATGGCGAAAACAATCCGATGGTCAAACTGGATTAACCACCATTCCAAAAGTAGCTCGAAAATCGGCTACAAGTGCTGAACAAATACGAGCTGAGTTTGCCGAATATTTTACGTTCAACGGTGCTTTACCTTGGCAAAATGATTATGCATAGAAAAGGTATCTCTACTGTGTTGTGACATCGATGTATTTTTAATATTTTGTTTTTTTGTATTTTTGGGTTTCACATTCACAAAATTCACAAAAACCTATTTTTGCAAAATTCATGAAAAACTGCCTATTTTTTAAAATTAGTACCTATATTAATTAAGAAATAATAAAGTAGGTATATATAATTACAATTTCAGTGTTTTTAGTTTTTCTTGGACGAAACTTGCTATTTAAAAACTGTATAGCTTGGAATGCAAACCATTTTGAACGGTATAAATCTTCTGGCCCCATTCCAGAAAACGTCGTATTTTCACGGCGAACTTCTCGGTGATAAGAAGTCATCAAACTTTCAATTTATTTCTTAATTTCTGAGATGTCGCAGTTAAATTGACTAGCTATGTTTTGCCAAATGTCTATTTTCTTTTTTGACGATTTAAATTGTAAATTTGTAGGGCTCCATAAAATAGGGTTATCCCTATAAAATCCATATTAATTTTAAACACAAATCTTCGGTCCACTCCATATCAAAAATATGCACAGAATACGCACGCACAGAACAAATGTTTTCGAACGACTGAAATTTGAAAATAATCCAAATCTCGTCCACACCAAATTCGACACAAACAGGCATCTCTTTGATGTTACCGCTCGACTACCGAACGAACGCAAGCCAACGCCAACTAGTTTGCCAATGGGAAGCGTTGGTTTCAAAACCAACGCGTTCCAAGTTACTTCACATGTGCCGTTGGCTAGCGTTAGAAATTCGGTCTGGACGGGGCTTTATACAAATGTTGCAGGTTTACGAGATACAGGGTATTTAAATTTGAAATTTCTTCATAATTTATAATAACTCACGAAGGTTTTAAACATAAAACACTTAATAATTATCAAAAACTTTAATATTATAATACGTGAATAAATAGCCACATCGAGTCAAGAGCCGATTTGTTTACCCCCCAAAATCGCAACGACTGCATGCCATCGTTTTTACTTGAGCAGACACGGTTCCACGATGATTCACCTACGTTCTCGGGTCATTTTTCGGGTGGTGTGTTGATAAATTCCCAGGTCTTCGACCAGCCGATATATTCGTGATGCTACAAATTTTGTGATTTTACGCAATATCGTCTTGAAAATTGACGACTTTATGTGTTTTGACGTGAAAATTACGAATTTTGTAGTGAATTTAGCATTATTTATACAGGGCGTTAGTTACGTTAGATTATTCGTGTAAAGTCCAGTTCAGAGATCTATTAGAATCTTTGATGTGTCACAGATGCCGCAGTAACTAGTCCGTGCGCCTATGTCGTATTTATTGTCGCATGATATACATGTTTAAATGGAAAAATTTTCTATTGTTTATCTATGAAATCATTTTAAATATATGTAAAACCCCATGTTTTATAGTATTTTTTATTTTTCTTTCGAAAATGTCCATTTTTAGAAAGAAAATAATATGACAAGAAAATAATATAAAAAATTTGACCGCGGACTAAAATCCAAGCATCTTACAACATATTTTAAACACTCCCAGCACTCACAGACTTGTCACTTCTTTTTAGCCAGTCTATTAAACAAAGATAAAACATCAGCGTTCTGGCGATTCCTACTTTAGGCTGTGCAAGTAATTGTGTATCTCTCTCTATCCCACTGATTTTGAGAATTACGGGGCCGTACCCAGATAAATTTATGGGCTGTTTTTGTATTAATTTTGACGTATTTTTAAAGAAATCTTTAAGGATGGGTCTATCACCTTTAATAGTTGGGAGTGAGGTCAGGTGAGATCATTATTATTTGATGGGTTTTGCTGGTTTTCCTTTTTTCCCTTTTATGAAAGTGGTGAATTTAGAATTTGGTCTGTATTCGTCTAAATTTTTTGCAGTTTTTACTGTGAGAAGGTGTGTTTTTTTTATTTGTGTTTGTGGATTTGTTTTAGTATTATAACTTCTTCCACCATTCTCTGGGAAAAACCCTTTTTTGCTATAGTAAGAAAAACAAAGTTTTTATTAAGAACATAAGTCTAAAATTTTGTCTTTTACAGCTTACTTCCCTCTGTTGTCGCAGTTGAGGATCAAATTTCGTGTTTGTCTAGGAATTTTTTTTGACGAAGAAATTTACAACAAAAGTCACATTTTTTTCTTACTTAATAATAACTACAGGAATTTTTTCAAGAAGGAAAATGTCAAAATTTTGCAATTATTGATTTATGGATTATTCTGAAGATTTTTTTAGTCTTTTTTAAAGAACTGACTAAAATCCACTTGCTAAAAGCCCAGAACATTGAAATTTCATCCCAGGAGTGCCTGTGCGAAAAAAAACATTTGTCCCTTATTGGCACCCCAATATTTAAAATTTTTTAAAATCAACATTTTTTTCAATTATTGATTTATGGCCATTCAAATTTCAATCATTTCTGAAGAAATGATTGAAATTTATTCATTAAATGTCAAGACAATTGAATTTTCATTCCAGGAGTGCCTGTAAAAAATAAAATAATTTGTCCCTTATTGACACAATAATCTCTTGAGTTCTAGTAGTCAAGATTTTGAAATTATTGATTTATGGACTACTCTGAAGGCTTTTTTAGTCTTTTCTAAAGAAACGCATGAAATTCATTTACTAAAAGTCAAAAAATTGGATTTTTTGTTCCAGGAGTGCCTGTAAGAAAAAAAATAATTTGTCTCTTATTGGCCCGCCAATATCTTGAATTCTAGTAGTAAAAATTTCGTTATTATTGATTTATTGACTACTTTGAAGACTTTCCTAGTCTTTTCTATAAAAATAACTAAAAGTCGGAAGAAAACGGACATTTTATTCCAGAAGGAAAAAATTTGTCTCTTATTGGCATCTTACTTATACCTTGAGTTCTAACAGTCAAAATTTTCCCGTTATTGATTTATGAACTACTTTAAAGGTTTTTTTATTCTTTTTTGAAGAAATGACTAGAATCCATTTATTAAGAGCCAAGAAAATTGCATTTTTATTCCAGGGGTGGCTGTAAAAGACAAAATAATTTGTTTCTGGTTAGTACCCTAATATCTTAGGGTTCTATTGATTTAATTTTGAAATGAACGAGTTATGGACTACTCTGAAGGCTTTTTTAGTTTTTGTTAAAGAATTTACTAGAATCCATTTTATAAAATTCAAGTAATTGGAATTTTTATTTCAGGAGTGCCTGTAAAAACATAATAATTTGTCAACATTTATATGAGATAAAAGTATACTTATCTGATTCCTTTATGAGCTAGATAGAGATAAACTTATAAGTCAAAAAGATATTGATACATTTTAATATTCAAACGTTTTTTCATAAATAACATTATGGTGTGGCGAGTGTTTATGGGTAAAAAAATTGAATGGGTTTATAGAAAACGACTGTCAACTGATCAAAAATTAGTAAGTCCCTATCACGAATTTTGTTCCAATCTTATCTTTTGGCTCATTGCAATATATGCCCAGCGACACAATAAAGACTGCTTCTTTCTTCATTCTCTGGAAAAAAGTCCCTTTTTTGTCATAGTAAGAAAACCCTATTTTTATTAATTAAACAAGTTTAAAGTTTTGTTTTTTTCAGCTTACTGCCCCGGTTTGTCCTTAAGCGACACAATAAAGAATATAATTATAATGTAATGCTTTAGTATCCATATGCTGATGTGCGAGATGAAGTTGAAATCCATAGCAGCAACAGAGAAACTGTTTCCTTCCTTAATGGAAGAAACTGCTAAAGAACAAAGGCAAAAAAACAGAATTTAGAAAATTGTATTAATTCTTTGGGCCAGATTCAAAAGAATGGTTAAATTTATAAAAGTATTTAGTATCCTCACTGTAGTTTTAGGATTCAGTATACTTAAAATGTAGTGTCTTGTATAAGATTGTTAGTTTTTAGTATAAGCATTTATCTTTGTTAATTTTCACCTAATCTCTCCTATTATGCACAATAACTAAATATGAGGCAAACAAATTAATAAATATTACATTCAGGATGTAAAGTGTGTTTTTTACAAGTAAAACTTGTGTCTTTTAAACGCATAAGTTATAGACCGCTAGATGATTTTTAATGTAACAGTTGATTTTAAAAAATATACTTCCACTTTTCTGACTACATAATTACTTTTTATCAAAAGAGATTGGCACGAAATATAGAGATGGGGGTTTTCACGAGTATATTATTATAATAATATGTATTAATTTAAAAAAAAACAATAATAAAGGACATTGAATATGGCAGCCAAAATCCCCATTAATAATCACCACCAAGTAAAAATAAATCTCAATACCCAAAAAAAGGAAATACAATATATAAAATTTGAAGACAAACCAAAACATTTTACCCTTTTGTGTCAAACAGTAAATATTTAATGCCTTAATACACAGAACAAATGGGCCTAAGTAATTCGTACCACCTATTCTCTCAGCACTTGTTATAAACACCCCACTGATGGCGCTAAAAACTACACTTATTAAATTAAAATGTTTGGTTAAACTTATTTTACGTACTTAAATCTTATAGTTAAATTAAATATTATCTTGCTATCAACTATCTTCAATTTCTAACTTAATAAAACTAAACCCAAAAATCCCGAATAATAAAGTTTTAAATACAAATACATTTTAAGACCGGACCTGTGCAACTTATCACGCTTGACTGGCTGCGACTGAGGTCAGGCATCTAACAAATAGTACGTGGGCGCATTTAGTCAAATTTTACGAATCAAATGTATAAATTCTGAAAAAAATGCTTAAAACATTTATTTATTTAATGGAATGATTAAATATCGCTTAGAATATTACTTTATGACTCCATTTACATAAAATTTTGCGATTTAAACATGCATGTCATGTGACAATACAAGCAACACCGGCACACGGACTATTCGCGGCACATCAAAGATTCTAATAGATCTCTGAACTGAACTATATATAGAAAATACAGGTTCATAATTTGGAATTGTTGATTTTAACTTTTTTGATTTAACCTTTTATGGATTTTGTTTATTCACTTTGCTAAAAAAAATAGCAACATTGAATAAACACTATTTTTATTATTATACTATATTATTATTATTATTAGTGTTTAAGTCATTTAATTGTTCAATAAAAAAATGGTTTTGATAAATTAAAAAAAGAAATAGCCCAGATACAGCTTATGGGCAAATAATAATTTTTCTATAAAAAATTCATAGTTTTTCCATTACACTTTTTTTATTGTATCCACACACTTAACACACAGATTTTCTTCTAATTCAATTTGACCAACTTTTAATTTTTTTAACCAAAACACTCTGTTTTTGTTCACTTTTGGCAAAAATAAGTAAAATACTTTTAATTTTGCATCAAAAACAATACATCTATCACAAAAATCAAAAATAACACAACTCTCCCATAATAGCCAAATGAAACATGAAAAATTGCCTTTTATATCCTACACAAGATTTTCTCCCACTGTATGTTAAACTTAAGATTTCAATAATTAACAGGCGCGTAAACCTTTTAAAGTGACACCCAAAACTCCCTATAAACTTCAAGAAAGACACGGCAGGCTCTCCCCCCTCGCCCCTTTACCCGTGTGACATTAACAGTTACTTAGGAAAACGACGATTTTAAAAGACAAAGCGGCCAAATTTCCCTCCTTATAACTGACAAATCCATTAGGCGAAGAATTTCAAACATTTTTCACCATATTTTCGGTCGGAATTTTAACACGGATTTCTACTTATTTTCTGTTGTTGTTGTTCAACACTTTCGAAACAATGGACGTCTAAAAATTTATGAAAAATTTCCGTGACGTGGATTTAAAATAAAAGAGTTTCTAGATGTTCAGGTCTGAAATTGTGAATGTTCCCTTTATTTTCTGCATTTATTTTCTAGAATATTTTCGATCGCCCTCACATTCTTCCCTTCGCACATTATTAAAACACCACACAGGGTGTCACTGGGCCAGTGGGCCGCGATAATAAGCCATTGATCCCCTTGATTTATCGCTCCTATAAGGATTTATCGACTTTTCTCGAATTAATGAATTTATCGAACCGAAACTTTACGCCAGCGAGATTTTTTCTGGGAAAACCGCCCTTTTAGTTGCTATTTCTACCCTTATCTGCATCATGAAGATAAGACTGGTAATGGGTCAAATACACGTGTTGGATACATACACATCGGCTATAATAAATCATTTGGGAATTAAGTGGGTAGGTTTGGAGTTGCATTATGCAGTGGGTTTTATGTAGGAAAGTTCCCATTTTTTGTACCGCCTTTCACTATCCAGACAGAATGACCTGGAATCATTTTGACATGGCATTTTTCTTATGTAATTGGACTCAATGATTTCTGGCTCTCAGGAAGGTTTGAAAAATTTATTTATTTACTTATTTCATATATTGACATAGATAAATATAATGCATAACATAGACATACGAAATTTTTAAATTATGCACCTAGATAACCGAATATATGCATGTGCTCCTAATTATTAAAAAAAAAATTAAATAACATGTCCTAAACGCCTTACCTTTCGGGTGTTAAAATGTCAGGAAAAAATTTTTAATTTTTTAAAAATCCTCTATAACTCCCTTATTTTTCGATTTAGGACTTGGTATATTGAATGGTATTTTTTATGATTTATTCTATTTTTGAACGAGAATCTAATACTTAAAGAAAATTTTCAATATTTTCATTAGTTTTTGAGAAAATTAGGAAAAACCGTTAAGGAGTTTTTTCCAATTTTCTGGAAAACTGTGGGAGCTAAAAATTATTTTTCGATTACATCTGATGCGCATTGATATTTTAAACAACTTTTGTCATAACAATTTTTTTCTCCAACCAATACTTTTTTAGATAAAAAATAAAATCCAAAATTACAAGCATTTTCCCATGGGATTCCCTTTGGATTTTTTAAGAAACACTTTTTTGGGTATAACTTTTTTCTGGTACATTTTTTAAAAAAGTTTTATAAGACTCTTTTGAAGGTTTTAAAGCAATTTATCCATTTCCAGAAAAAAAAACATATTTTTTCAAAAAAAAATTTTTTCTAATTTTTTGGTCAAAATTTTTTAATTTTTCAAAAATCCTCCATAACTTTCTAATTTTTCGATTTATGACTTAATAGTATTCTATATGATTTGTTCTATTTTTGAACGGGAATCCAATACTCAAAGAAAATTGTCAAAATTTTCAATAGTTTTTAAGAAAATTAGGAAAAGCTGTTAAGGAGTTTTTTCCAATTTTCTGGAAAACTGTGGGAGCTAAAAATTATTTTTCTATTGCATCTCATGCGCATTGATATTTTTAACAACTTTTGTCATAACAATTTTTCTCTCCAACCAATAGTTTTTCAGATAAAAAATAAAATCCAAAATTACAAGCATTCTCCCATGGGATTCCCTTTAGATTTTTTAAGAAAGCCTTTTTTGGGTATAACTTTCTTCTGGTACATTTTTCAAAAAAGTTTTATAAGACTTTTTTAAAGGTTTTTAAGAAATTTATCCATTTCCAAAAAAAAAAATATATTTTTCCAAAAAAATTTTTTTTCAAATTTTTTTCCAATTTTTTAAAAATCCTCTATAACTCCCTTAGTTTTCGATTTATGACTTAATGGTATTCTTTATGATTTATTCTATTTTTGAACGGGAATCCAATACTCAAAGGAAATTTTCATTTAAATCTTTTATAAATTCTGATATTTTAATTTTATTGATCAATTTATTTTGATGTATATCATATTTGTTTCTTTTACTGTCAACAACAAATTTATGTTATATGAAAATAAAGCATATTTAATTTGATTTGATTGATTTATCGTCAATGATTCCTGGGTTTTAAGGTAGAAAAGCTAATTTTAAGGATTTCTGTATTAAAAAATGGGAGAAAAGTAATTTTTGTCTTCCCAGTCACTTATGAAGCATAAATATCAGATATTTGAGAATGAAGTCGATGCGCCTGCGAATTATTCTTTATGTGCTGTGCAAGTTCCCTAGATGCTCTATGAAATATATTTGCTCTTATTGTATCCGTCTAGACCCGAAGTCCACTAAAAATAGCGAAGGATGGATGCAGCCTTCTTACCCGTTAGATCGGCAAAAGATCACAGAAAATTAAAAAACAAAAAACACAACAACTGAATTAATGCATTTTATATTCGCTCTAGAGCGGGAAAAATGCGCATAAAAGCATTCTTGGCACACAAATACGATGTTTTTATCGTTTTATACGGCTTTTATATTACAATTCGGCACTTAAGAGGGTCTCTTTATTGTCGAATTAAGTGTTTACTACACTTTGTACTTATTTCAGTTATAATGAAGGAAATGAGTCTTAATTCGCGAGAAAATAACGAAGCATCATCGGGATGTTTGACCAAGCAAAAAATCTTCGCAGTGATTTTTCA
Organism: Anthonomus grandis grandis; assembly: GCF_022605725.1. NCBI lineage: Eukaryota > Metazoa > Arthropoda > Insecta > Coleoptera > Curculionidae > Anthonomus > Anthonomus grandis. Next base: position 10,605,404 of record NC_065563.1, on the reverse strand, counting down.
TTAAAAAAAAATCACAAAAATGATATTTTTAAATGTCATATGGGACTTTTAGATGTTATTATGACTTAAAAGCCACGCCCAATCTGGAGGAGTGTGGATGAAAGTCAATTAATCGAAGAAAAATCCCGGACCTACGGCTCGTTATTTTTTACGACCCTAGTGACGAAAAACGAATTTTTATTCTTCACTTCAATGGTGCTTTTCATTAAAACCGTCATGGGACGGCGTTTTTCAATGGATGGTAATTGGGTGGCCGCGTGTGCACGGAGGGTGAGTTTTTCGCTACCCTTGAGAGGTCCGAAAAGGGCGTTTGCACCAGCGGTGAAAGACTCAAAACAGAAAATTTGACGTATTATTGTTTTTTTTTTGACTAAATTGCCACATCAAAAACTCATTTTACCTGCTTCCCCATTAAAGCGAATTAATCAAAAACAGAAGAAACAACCCCCACGTCAGTCTCGGGACGTAATAGATACACGTTTTCTTTTCCCACATTCTAACCCAGAAATAGAGACGACAACAAAAAAAAAACACGTAACGCGATTTTTCATCGTGTTAATAGATCGCCTCGTTTCGGTTGTGTGGATTAGGTTAGGGTTTATTAATTTGGGACCATTTACGGGGGCTCCACTCTATTTTTATATTCACATAGTGCGGAGTGACGTTGATTACTTTGGCATTTGTCGGGACAAAGAAGAGTCTAAAAGTGTATGGAGCATGTGTTCGAATAATTAGGGTGTTTCTATTAAGGGGTTCTATTAGATCTTAGCGGATTCATTCGGTTGACATCCAGTAAAACAGTTTTATTTTAATTAATTAGGAATAATCATGTGTTAACACATGGAAAAAGTGATGAAGAAAAAATGTAGAGTAGGGAGAAAAGTGATAAGAATAATAACAGTAATCATGTTCCTCTCTCCCTCACACCTTATAATTTTTACCAATCTTTTGGCCTGATTTTAAATTCATGATCCTCGATTTTATAAAAAATCGTAAATATTTTTTAAGTATATGAGAATAATTATTGATATCTCATGGCAGCTCTCTTTTGTTATAATTATGACATCGTGCTTATCACAGCGGTGATATAACCAGTTCGTATAAAAACATATTTAATTATAACGTAAATCCATCAACCCCTTTTACGCGGCCGACTACCCCCATCCCCCTTCGGGCTGTCATGACAAGTGAACGATCGGCCGACATGTGAGTCAGATTTTAAATCTAATCAGTAACACAGGGTTATTGATACCCCCGGCGATTATTTATGATTATGATGCCTGATTGTGATTCTTCGATGGACGAGCTTGTTCGGTGTGTGACAGCCGCACGCCCGAATATGAATGGATTGCGGATATTTCCCCATTATGTTGTCTATCGGCTGGAACGGGGCTGAAAATGCGCCCGATGGAAAAATATCATCGATTGACGAAACGTCGCGTCGGTCTGATTTAACATCTTCGTTAAGCCCACGTAAAACTGAATGTACCTACGCATAACAGCATGCTCGAACGTCATTAAACTTCCTCGCAGGAACGTAATTAAGACCGACAAAAATAGCATGAAAAACAAGAGAAAACACGTATGTAGGAGCCTTAATACGTCATTAGTGGAACGGAGTGCGGTCCTTTAACTCCTAGACACGTAAACAATGGCACGGCACCGTACGTGCCACGAGTGCATTCTTTTCACGTGCCTTTATAGATACTGACACACATTATTATGCACTTTCTGGAAATAGCGTCTCTTTAGATGTTCTGGGGCGTTCCCGGTACAATGTCAAGTAGGATAGTGACGTAACTGCCGACAGTTATCCAGGATCGTCAGTTACTGATACAGAGTCAAAATTCAGTTCACTTGTCAAATATATAATGTCATTAGTAATATTCGACACAGGTGTCATAGATTATATTAAATTTGTTGAGTTATATATTGTTTTTTTGGGAGATTATTACAACTGTCTGAATGACCATAGTAGGTACAAAAATACGATCATATATAAACGGATACCTTTTGTATGTCATTTCCGGCGGCGATCTTTGATCGCTTCTTGGATATGCAATGACTGTCTCCTTTTGGATATACTGTCTGTCCTACGGACATCCAAAACTGATCCAAATGATGTCCAATGGACAGTCGAACGACAAATTCTTGGTCGCCCATTTGGAATCAGTCATTTGTCCCCTAATGGACACTTATTTGGACAAGGTTTGACACAAAATATTTTCTAATGGCTGTCGTTAAGGTCTCTGTCGGCCCCATTTTCGTGTCCGGAAGTGGCTGAAAAAAAAATTTTAAAGCTGATTACGACTGATATCGACCTCCAAAGTTTGGGTTTTTTCGTTTTTCGGGTATCGATTTTTTTCACAAAATTTTTTTTTTTCGAATTCGAACTAAATATACCAGCGTCTTCTTTAGACCACCTACATTACGAAAATACCGGGTTATAACGAGATTCGAGCAGAACTAACTGAATGACAGCACTTTGAAAATTTGGAAAAAGTCATTTTTCGACGTCGTTTTTGAGGCCAAAAATGGGCTCCAAAAATGCGATATCTTAGCTGCTATCAGAGCTACGACCTTGCGGATGGTCTCGTTGGATTCAGAAACACGAAACTAAGACAAAACCGTTGAAATTTTCCAGATCGGACCAGTAGAAGCCGAGATATCGACCTCCAAAGTTTGGGTTTTTTCGTTTTTCGGGTATACCCCCCCGTATCGATTTTTTTCACTAAAAATTTTTTTTTCGAATTCGAACTAACTATACCAGCGTCTTCTTTAGACCACCTACATTACGAAAATACCGGGTTGTAACGAGATTCGAGCAGAACTAACTGAATGACAGCATCTTGAAAATTCGGAAAAAGTCATTTTTCGACGTCGTTTTTGAGGCCAAAAATGGGCTTCAAAAATGCGGTATCTCAGCTGCTATCAGAGCTACGACCTTGCGGATGGTCTCGTTGGATTCAGAATCATGAAACTAAAACAAAACCGTTGAAATTTTCCAGATCGGACTAGTAGAAGCCGAGATATCGACCTCCAAAAATTGGCTTTTTTCGTTTTTCGGGTATACCCCCCGTATCGATTTTTTTCACCAAAAATTTTTTTTTTGAATTCGAACTAACTATACCAGCGTCTTCTTTAGACCACCTACATTACGAAAATACCGGGTTGTAACGAGATTCGAGCAGAACTAACTGAATGACAGCATCTTGAAAATTCGGAAAAAGTCATTTTTCGACGTCGTTTTTGAGGCCAAAAATGGGCTCCAAAAATGCGATATCTCAGCGGCTATCAGAGCTACGACCTTGCGGATGGTCTCGTTGGATTCAGAAACACGAAACTAAAACAAAACCGTTGAAATTTTCCAGATCGGACCAGTAGAAGGCGAGATATCGACCTCCAAAGTGTGGGTTTTTTCGCTTTTCGGGTATACCCCCCTGTATCGATTTTTTTGACCAAAAATTTTTCTTTTCGAATTCGAACTAACTATACCAGCGTCTTCTTTAGACCACCTACATTACGAAAATACCAGGTTATAACGAGATTCGAGCAGAACTAACTGAATGACAGCGCTTTGAAAATTTGGAAGAAGTCATTTTTCGACGTCGTTTTTGAGGCCAAAAATGGGCTTCAAAAATGCGGTATCTCAGCTGCTATCAGAGCTACGACCTTGCGGATGGTCTCGTTGGATTCAGAATCATGAAACTAAAACAAAACCGTTGAAATTTTCCAGATCGGACTAGTAGAAGCCGAGATATCGACCTCCAAAAATTGGCTTTTTTCGTTTTTCGGGTATACCCCCCGTATCGATTTTTTCACCAAAAATTTTTTTTTTGAATTCGAACTAACTATACCAGCGTCTTCTTTAGACCACCTACATTACGAAAATACCGGGTTGTAACGAGATTCGAGCAGAACTAACTGAATGACAGCATCTTGAAAATTCGGAAAAAGTCATTTTTCGACGTCGTTTTTGAGGCCAAAAATGGGCTCCAAAAATGCGATATCTCAGCGGCTATCAGAGCTACGACCTTGCGGATGGTCTCGTTGGATTCAGAAACACGAAACTAAAACAAAACCGTTGAAATTTTCCAGATCGGACCAGTAGAAGGCGAGATATCGACCTCCAAAGTGTGGGTTTTTTCGCTTTTCGGGTATACCCCCCTGTATCGATTTTTTTGACCAAAAATTTTTCTTTTCGAATTCGAACTAACTATACCAGCGTCTTCTTTAGACCACCTACATTACGAAAATACCAGGTTATAACGAGATTCGAGCAGAACTAACTGAATGACAGCGCTTTGAAAATTTGGAAAAAGTCATTTTTCGACGTCGTTTTTGAGGCCAAAAATGGGCTTCAAAAATGCGGTATCTCAGCTGCTATCAGAGCTACGAACTTGCGGATGGTCTCGTTGGATTCAGAAACACGAAACTAAGACAAAACCGATGAAATTTACCAGATCGGACCAGTAGAAGCCGAGATATCGACCTCCAAAGTTTGGGTTTTTTCATTTTTCGGGTATACCCCCCCGTATCGATTTTTTTCACAAAAATTTTTTTTTTTTCGAATTCGAACTAACTATACCAGCGTCTTCTTTAGACCACCTACGTTATGAAAATACTGGGTTATAACGAGATTCCAGCAGAACTAACTGAATGACAGCACTTTGAAAATTCGGAAAAAGTCATTTTTCGACGTCGTTTTTGAGGCCAAAAATGGGCTCCAAAAATGCGATATCTCAGCTGCTATCATAGCTACGACCTTGCGGATAGTCTCGTTGGATTCAGAAACACGAAACTAAGACAAAACCGTTGAAATTTTCCAGATCGGACCAGTACAAGCCGAGATATCGACCTCCAAAGTTTGGGTTTTTTCGTTTTTCGGGTATACCCCCACGTATCGTTTTTTTTCACCAAAATTTTTTTTTTTCGAATTCGAACTAACTATACCAGCGTCTTCTTTAGACCACCTACATTACGAAAATACCGGGTTATAACGAGATTCGAGTAGAACTAACTGAATGACAGCACTTTGAAAATTTGGAAAAAGTCATTTTTCGACGTCGTTTTTGAGGCCAAAAATGGGCTTCAAAAATGCGGTATCTCAGCTGCTATCAGAGCTACAACCTTGCGGATGGTCTCGTTGCATTCAGAAACACGAAACTAAGACAAAACCGTTGAAATTTTCCAGATGGGACCAGTAGAAGCCGAGATATCGACCTCCAAAGTTTGGGTTTTTTCGTTTTTCGGGTATACCCCCCCGTATCGATTTTTTTCACAAAATTTTTTTTTTTTCGAATTCGAACTAACTATACCAGCGTCTTCTTTAGACCACCTACATTACGAAAATACCGGGTTATAACGAGATTCGAGCAGAACTAACTGAATGACAGCACTTTGAAAATTCGGAAAAAGTCATTTTTCGACGTCGTTTTTGAGGCCAAAAATGGGCTCCAAAAATGCGATATCTCAGCTGCTATCATAGCTACGACCTTGCGGATAGTCTCGTTGGATTCAGAAACACGAAACTAAGACAAAACCGTTGAAATTTTCCAGATCGGACCAGTAGAAGCCGAGATATCGACCTCCAAAGTTTGGGTTTTTTCGTTTTTCGGGTATACCCCCCCGTATCGATTTTTTTCACCAAAAATTTTTTTTTTCGAATTCGAACTAACAATGCCAGCGTCTTCTTTAGACCACCTACATTACGAAAATACCGGGTTATAACGAGATTCGAGCAGAACTAACTGAATGACAGCACTTTGAAAATTCGGAAAAAGTCATTTTTCGACGTCGTTTTTGAGGCCAAAAATGGGCTCCAAAAATGCGATATCTCAACTGCTATCAGAGCTACGACCTTGCGGATGGTTTCGTTGGATTCAGAAACATGAAACTAAGACAAAACCGTTGAAATTTTCCAGATCGGACCAGTAGAAGCCGAGATATCGACCTCCAAAGTTTGGGTTTTTTCGTTTTTCGGGTATACCCCCCCGTATCGATTTTTTTCACCAAAATTTTTTTTTTTCGAATTCGAACTAACTATACCAGCGTCTTCTTTAGACCACCTACATTACGAAAATACCGGGTTATAACGAGATTCGAGCAGAACTAACTGAATGACAGCACTTTGAAAATTCGGAAAAAGTCATTTTTCGACGTCGTTTTTGAGGCCAAAAATGGGCTCAAAAAATGCGATATCTCAGCTGCTATCAGAGCTACGACCTTGCGGATAGTCTCGTTGGATTCAGAAACATGAAACTAAGACAAAACCGTTAAAATTTTCCAGATCGGACCAGTAGAAGCCGAGATATCGACCTCCAAAGTTTGGGTTTTTTCGTTTTTCGGGTATACCCCCCCGTATCGATTTTTTTCACCAAAATTTTTTTTTTTCGAATTCGAACTAACTATACCAGCGTCTTCTTTAGACCACCTACATTACGAAAATACCGGGTTATAACAAGATTCGAGCAGAACTAACTGAATGACAGCACTTTGAAAATTCGGAAAAAGTCATTTTTCGACGTCGTTTTTGAGGCCAAAAATGGGCTCCAAAAATGCGATATCTCAGCTGCTATCAGAGCTACGACCTTGCGGATGGTCTCGTTGGATTCAGAAACATGAAACTAAGACAAAACCGTTGAAATTTTCCAGATCGGACCAGTAGAAGCCGAGATATCGACCTCTAAAGTTTGGGTTTTTTCGTTTTTCGGGTATACCCCCCCGTATCGATTTTTTTTACCAAAAATTTTTTTTTCGAATTCGAACTAACTATACCAGCGTCTTCTTTAGACCACCTACATTACGAAAATACCGGGTTATAACGAATTCGAGCAGAACTAACTGAATGACAGCACTTTGAAAATTCGGAAAAAGTCATTTTTCGACGTCGTTTTTGAGGCCAAAAATGGGCTCCAAAAATGCGATATCTCAGCTGCTATCAGAGCTACGACCTTGCGGATGGTCTCGTTGGATTCAGAAACATGAAACTAAGACAAAACCGTTAAAATTTTCCAGATCGGACCAGTAGAAGCCGAGATATCGACCTCCAAAGTTTGGGTTTTTTCGTTTTTCGGGTATACCCCCCCGTATCGATTTTTTTCACCAAAATTTTTTTTTTTCGAATTCGAACTAACTATACCAGCGTCTTCTTTAGACCACCTACATTACGAAAATACCGGGTTATAACAAGATTCGAGCAGAACTAACTGAATGACAGCACTTTGAAAATACGGAAAAAGTCATTTTTCGACGTCGTTTTTGAGGCCAAAAATGGGCTCCAAAAATGCGATATCTCAGCTGCTATCAGAGCTACGACCTTGCGGATGGTCTCGTTGGATTCAGAAACATGAAACTAAGACAAAACCGTTGAAATTTTCCAGATCGGACCAGTAGAAGCCGAGATATCGACCTCTAAAGTTTGGGTTTTTTCGTTTTTCGGGTATACCCCCCGTATCGATTTTTTTTACCAAAAATTTTTTTTTCGAATTCGAACTAACTATACCAGCGTCTTCTTTAGACCACCTACATTACGAAAATACCGGGTTATAACGAGATTCGAGCAGAACTAACTGAATGACAGCACTTTGAAAATTCGGAAAAAGTCATTTTTCGACGTCGTTTTTGAGGCCAAAAATGGGCTCCAAAAATGCGATATCTCAGCTGCTATCAGAGCTACGACCTTGCGGATGGTCTCGTTGGATTCAGAAACATGAAACTAAGACAAAACCGTTAAAATTTTCCAGATCGGACCAGTAGAAGCCGAGATATCGACCTCCAAAGTTTGGGTTTTTTCGTTTTTCGGGTATACCCCCCCGTATCGATTTTTTTCACCAAAATTTTTTTTTTCGAATTCGAACTAACTATACCAGCGTCTTCTTTAGACCACCTACATTACGAAAATACCGGGTTATAACAAGATTCGAGCAGAACTAACTGAATGACAGCACTTTGAAAATTCGGAAAAAGTCATTTTTCGACGTCGTTTTTGAGGCCAAAAATGGGCTCCAAAAATGCGATATCTCAGCTGCTATCAGAGCTACGACCTTGCGGATGGTCTCGTTGGATTCAGAAACATGAAACTAAGACAAAACCGTTGAAATTTTCCAGATCGGACCAGTAGAAGCCGAGATATCGACCTCCAAAGTTTGGGTTTTTTCGTTTTTCGGGTATACCCCCCCGTATCGATTTTTTTCACCAAAAATTTTTTTTTTCGAATTCGAACTAACTATACCAGCGTCTTCTTTAGACCACCTACATTACGAAAATACCGGGTTATAACAAGATTTGAGCAGAACTAACTGAATGACAGCACTTTGAAAATTCGGAAAAAGTCATTTTTCGACGTCGTTTTTGAGGCCAAAAATGGGCTCCAAAAATGCGATATCTCAGCTGCTATCAGAGCTACGACCTTGCGGATGGTCTCGTTGGATTCAGAAACATGAAACTAAGACAAAACCTTTAAAATTTTCCAGATCGGACCAGTAGAAGCCGAGATATGGACCTCCAAAGTTTGGGTTTTTTCGTTTTTCGGGTATACCCCCCCGTATCGATTTTTTTCACCAAAAATTTTTTTTTTCGAATTCGAACTAACTATACCAGCGTCTTCTTTAGACCACCTACATTACGAAAATACCGGGTTATAACAAGATTTGAGCAGAACTAACTGAATGACAGCACTTTGAAAATTCGGAAAAAGTCATTTTTCGACGTCGTTTTTGAGGCCAAAAATGGGCTCCAAAAATGCGATATCTCAGCTGCTATCAGAGCTACGACCTTGCGGATGGTCTCGTTGGATTCAGAAACACGAAACTAAGACAAAACCGTTGAAATTTTCCAGATCGGACCAGTAGAAGCCGAGATATCGACCTCCAAAGTTTGGGTTTTTTCGTTTTTCGGGTATACCCCCCCGTATCGATTTTTTTCACCAAAAATTTTTTTTTCGAATTCGAACTAACTATACCAGCGTCTTCTTTAGACCACCTACATTACGAAAATACCGGGTTATAACAAGATTTGAGCAGAACTAACTGAATGACAGCACTTTGAAAATTCGGAAAAAGTCATTTTTCGACGTCGTTTTTGAGGCCAAAAATGGGCTCCAAAAATGCGATATCTCAGCTGCTATTAGAGCTACGACCTTGCGGATGGTCTCGTTGGATTCAAAAACATGAAACTAAGACAAAACCGTTGAAATTTTCCAGATCGGACCAGTAGAAGCCGAGATATCGACCTCTAAAGTTTGGGTTTTTTCGTTTTTCGGGTATACCCCCCCGTATCGATTTTTTTCACCAAAAATTTTTTTTTTCGAATTCGAACTAACTATACCAGCATCTTCTTTAGACCACCTACATTACGAAAATACCGGGTTACAACGAGATTTGAGCAGAACTAACTGAATGACAGCACTTTGAAAATTCGGAAAAAGTCATTTTTCGACGTCGTTTTTGAGGCCAAAAATGGGCTCCAAAAATGCGATATCTCAGCTGCTATCAGAGCTACGACCTTGCGGATGGTCTCGTTGGATTCAGAAACATGAAACTAAGACAAAACCTTTAAAATTTTCCAGATCGGACCAGTAGAAGCCGAGATATCGACCTCCAAAGTTTGGGTTTTTTCGTTTTTCGGGTATACCCCCCCGTATCGATTTTTTTCACCAAAAATTTTTTTTTTCGAATTCGAACTAACTATACCAGCATCTTCTTTAGACCACCTACATTACGAAAATACCGGGTTACAACGAGATTTGAGCAGAACTAACTGAATGACAGCACTTTGAAAATTCGGAAAAAGTCATTTTTCGACGTCGTTTTTGAGGCCAAAAATGGGCTCCAAAAATGCGATATCTCAGCTGCTATTAGAGCTACGACCTTGCGGATGGTCTCGTTGGATTCAAAAACATGAAACTAAGACAAAACCGTTGAAATTTTCCAGATCGGACCAGTAGAAGCCGAGATATCGACCTCTAAAGTTTGGGTTTTTTCGTTTTTCGGGTATACCCCCCCGTATCGATTTTTTTCACCAAAAATTTTTTTTTTCGAATTCGAACTAACTATACCAGCATCTTCTTTAGACCACCTACATTACGAAAATACCGGGTTACAACGAGATTTGAGCAGAACTAACTGAATGACAGCACTTTGAAAATTCGGAAAAAGTCATTTTTCGACGTCGTTTTTGAGGCCAAAAATGGGCTCCAAAAATGCGATATCTCAGCTGCTATCAGAGCTACGACCTTGCGGATGGTCTCGTTGGATTCAGAAACATGAAACTAAGACAAAACCTTTAAAATTTTCCAGATCGGACCAGTAGAAGCCGAGATATCGACCTCCAAAGTTTGGGTTTTTTCGTTTTTCGGGTATACCCCCCCGTATCGATTTTTTTCACCAAAAATTTTTTTTTTCGAATTCGAACTAACTATACCAGCGTCTTCTTTAGACCACCTACATTACGAAAATACCGGGTTATAACAAGATTTGAGCAGAACTAACTGAATGACAGCACTTTGAAAATTCGGAAAAAGTCATTTTTCGACGTCGTTTTTGAGGCCAAAAATGGGCTCCAAAAATGCGATATCTCAGCTGCTATCAGAGCTACGACCTTGCGGATGGTCTCGTTGGATTCAGAAACACGAAACTAAGACAAAACCGTTGAAATTTTCCAGATCGGACCAGTAGAAGCCGAGATATCGACCTCTAAAGTTTGGGTTTTTTCGTTTTTCGGGTATACCCCCCCGTATCGATTTTTTTTACCAAAAATTTTTTTTTCGAATTCGAACTAACTATACCAGCGTCTTCTTTAGACCACCTACATTACGAAAATACCGGGTTATAACGAGATTCGAGCAGAACTAACTGAATGACAGCACTTTGAAAATTCGGAAAAAGTCATTTTTCGACGTCGTTTTTGAGGCCAAAAATGGGCTCAAAAAATGCGATATCTCAGCTGCTATCAGAGCTACGACCTTGCGGATAGTCTCGTTGGATTCAGAAACATGAAACTAAGACAAAACCGTTAAAATTTTCCAGATCGGACCAGTAGAAGCCGAGATATCGACCTCCAAAGTTTGGGTTTTTTCGTTTTTCGGGTATACCCCCCCGTATCGATTTTTTTCACCAAAATTTTTTTTTTTCGAATTCGAACTAACTATACCAGCGTCTTCTTTAGACCACCTACATTACGAAAATACCGGGTTATAACAAGATTCGAGCAGAACTAACTGAATGACAGCACTTTGAAAATTCGGAAAAAGTCATTTTTCGACGTCGTTTTTGAGGCCAAAAATGGGCTCCAAAAATGCGATATCTCAGCTGCTATCAGAGCTACGACCTTGCGGATGGTCTCGTTGGATTCAGAAACACGAAACTAAGACAAAACCGTTGAAATTTTCCAGGTCGGACCAGTAGAAGCCGAGATATCGACCTCCAAAGTTTGGGTTTTTTCGTTTTGCGGGTATACCCCCCCGTATCGATTTTTTTCACCAAAAATTTTTTTTTTCGAATTCGAACTAACTATACCAGCGTCTTCTCTGAACTTAACGTGTTCTCTGAACTAGTTCCGCTGTACCGAGTGCACCAGTGCGACCGACCCCGCTGTCCTTCTACCCGACGACCGAGACTGCCATGGCTCACAAGCTAGACGAAAATTCTTCCTTCCTTTTGGAGGACGACGAGGATTTCTCGGAGTTCTGCAACACGGACGAGGAAGAGGAAACGCCACAAGACGAGGCCGAACTGAAAGCGGATTTGGCCGTTCTACAGACCACCCCGTCAAACCAGGAAGAGTTAACATACTTCTACGAAGTCCCGATGAGAAGCGTGAAGAGAAAACACGAGCAGGAGATGAACGCCTTCTGCCAGATCTTCCACAAGACGACCAAGGCACTCAAGAGCCGGATAAAGGCTCTCGAGTCCGCCTTGCCGTCCGCTTCTGCTTCGGCACAGGCCACCCCCTGCCGCCCTAGCACAGGAGTCCTAGCACAGGAGCCTAGCGCCTGCACTGCGACTCCAGCAGGTCTCCAGGACGAAGATGACGGGTTCCTGTCGTCAGCAGGAGGAAGAGGAGGAAGACCGCGGACCCGGAGATGGTTCCGAGGAAGACACCAACCATCGCGCCACCCGACCAAGCTCCCGCTGCTACCACCTCCACCTCTAGGGCTGGGTTCAGGAACACTCCTTCTGAGGCAAAACCTAAGCCAGCTCCAACAAACCGCAGGACCAAGATCCCTTCGATCGTCATTAGGGAGAAGACAAAATTCGAAGAAGTCGCTGCAAGTGTCCCTCGCCACAATGCAGCAGCAGTTTCAAATGCTGCTGCAAAGCTTACACTCCGTGGGAGCCTGAGAAAACCCACGCACACTCCACGCAAAGGCCACCCTGCACTTTGCATAAAGTAGCCATTTCCTTAATTTTTAAGAAATACTCTAGTTAGATAGGTAGGCATGAATCTTTAGATTAACCTGTAACTTATGTTAAATAAATGTCAGTTTCCAAGTAAATAAACTATCTAGAACCGTCCACGTAACCTTGACTTGACCTTGGACGTTACTTCGACTCGACCTGACTTGACCTTCACTCCACTTGAATTTTTAACCTGTTTCAGACCTTCAACATTCAAAATAAAATATATAAAAGGACAATAATTAAACGCACTTTTTTGCGAACTTATTAACATACCCTGGTAGAATACTTCCAGCAGCCATCTTGATTTGCCACGTCACATGGTGGGAGAAACTCACTGCGTTGACCGAATTGTCACGTGACCGTTTGTCTATTGATACACCATCGGTCACGTGGCATAAGTGCAAGGATTCCTTTGGTTTATTACGAAGGTTATTGAATTAGTACTTTATGTAATTAACCTATTTATTTAATCCAGGAAGTCAAGAAATTGTATTCAAGTTCAACTACTGGAAGAAAAAATTAAATTTATGCACATTATTAATATTAATCATTATTCTATTACGGATTGTTTTGACAACTTACTGATTTGCCCCATGCACATAATTTCTAGCAACCATCTTGGATTGCCATGTCGAATGTCAATCACCGGGTCACAGGCTCTTGAATGAAACACTGTAATGTCAATTGTCAAAATTGTTGCTTGTCAAATATAGAAAATATCAGCAATAATATAGATATACACTGTCACAGATTATGTCAAATTAAATTATTTATTCCGCGGAGTTGTACATTATTGGTAAGTTACTTTCGGCAACTATCTTGGATCGCCACGTCACACGATCGAAGGAACTCACTGCATTGACAGAATTGTCACGTGACCGTTTGTCTATTGATACACCATCGGTCACGTGATATCTACCCCACTAAGAGGCGGGGCTTCGTTTCTTTATTCCAAACTTATTTATTTAAATTTCTAGGTAACGGAAATTGTATTCAAAGAAATAATATAAATACTGCACGAACGTTTTAAATAAAAAATAGAGCAAAATAATAATAATAATGTTACGGACAACTTATTGACTTGCTCCGGTACGTCACTTTCGGCGGCCATCTTGAATCGCCACGTCACACAGTGGGAGGAACTGAATGCGCCTTGATCAAGCGGTATCTGTCAACTAAGGGTCGTTTTCTTTATTACGAGGGATATTCAATTAGACTTTGCTTAAATTATTTACCTATTTATTCCAGGCATTGAAGAATTGTATTGTACAAGTGCCTGGAAGCAAATTTTAAATTAAAAAAATGCATCGACAAGGCACACTATGGTAGGAACTCGCTGTTGTCACATGACTTATTATTTCTTGTTACGTAAAGGATCATGTGACGGCTGCCAATTGAGCTGTAAGGATGATGCTTATATAAGGGTCGTCCCAATAGCAGTTGAACTCGTTTAATTATTTATTTATTCCAGGCAGTCGCCAAGTGCCTGGAAGAAAATATTAAATAATATAAATATAAACAACGGATAGAACGATTATTCTATTACAAAGTTTTTTGACCACTTATTGACTTCTCCCGGTATGTCACTCTCGTCGGCCATCTTGGATTGCGCGCCGCTCTGTGGGAGGAGCTTTCAGCGTTGACCGAGTGGACACGTGACCTTTCTTGACCCTACGAGGGTTATTCAATTAGTACTTCTTAGAAATTATTAATAAAATATATATGTGCTTAAGTATCTGAAAGAAAATAAGAAATACATGAATATACAGGGTGTCCCATTAACAACGGTAAATAATTTAATTTTAAATGTAAATATCTTGAAAAGAGTTAATGGTAGCGAGGTTTTTAGTATAGCTTCTCAAATGTGTCACTGGTTAAATGTCATTAGTAATATTTTACATACATTGACACATGTCATAGGATACTTAATTAAAATATTTATTTATTCCAGGCAGTCGTAATTTTTTGAAAATTATAGACTAAAATAATAACAGAAAAATTCAGGAGACCATTTTCTATTTTCTTGGATAGCTACGTCATAGCGTGGCAGGAGCTCACTGCGTTGACAGAATTATCACGTGAGCTTTTATTTGTTAATACCCAATTGGTCACGTGACATGTGTCAATTAAGGGGCGTGGCTTTGTTTTGTTTATTACAAGGGTTATTCAATTAGAACTTTATGGCATGACACTTGAATTCGATGTCGCCATTTTAATTATCACATATATATTAAGATAAAATTGACGTTTTTAGTTAAAGTAATGTTTATAAAAGGGGTTGTGCTCTTCCCCCAATCCATGCCCACAAATGATGATATTACAAAAATATCATGACAAATAGGCCCATAAAAGCCAAACACGCCACCGAAACATTAATTCGCAAATGATATCATTAGTTTTCGGGGGGAGGAAATAAATTGCCATATTTAAACTGATATTTATTTATATTGTTAAACGGTATTTTATGTCGGATCGGCTCCGATTTATACCCCCCACACTCTAGCAACCACCCCACCCCACCTTTTTATCATAAAAATTAAATAAACTCTTTTGTGATTTATCGTAGGATCATTACGCGGTTAAAGTTTGAATGTCACAATAATATGTCGATGACACGTAGTTTATTATTATTTTTTTCAAGGCAGTTCGAGCCTATAAAACTTCTATAAAATATAATTGTATAATGACACTTTTTGGCGCCCAACAATGTGGAAATAGAAAAATGCATCAACATTTTTTTTAAATGTTGCCTTTAGGAGAACTGATGGTGGTCGATTGATTTAGACCAAGAAGTTTCTTTTTTTTTTAATTTTTCGGTGTCGGTTCTATCAATAAAAAACAGTTTCAATTAATGATCTACCCTCTACCGATCTCTGTCGAACACATGGTTTTTCCTATAAGATTGTTTCTATCATACTCACTGTTAAAAAGCGCGGCAAAATATTAGTTCAATTTAAATTTCATTTTGAACTGAAAATATAGTGGACTATTACGGACGTCTTTCTCTGCGTTTCCTTTAGCCTAATGAGCTAGACAAAAATTAATCCTTTCGACACGTTTGACTACCATGCCGACATGACTGACAAGTGACAATTTTGACGTTTATATCTATGACAGCTATCAACGTCACTCAATTTTCAACATGGCGGCATCTGGTCGGCAGATATGTAACTTAAAGGTCCTACAGATGACGAATTGCTCTGGTAAATCCTCTCCGCCTTTCCCCATAATATCCGGCAAGTCTTCCCCCGGCCGTTTTCCTAATAAATAATATAAAGAGAAGAGAGAAATATCAAAACTCCCAGCAGGAAAACTGAAACCGAATGCATGTTACCTACATTATAGTCTCGACAGCTAAGAAGTTTCTGAACGCAGTAGAAGACAGGAGGAGAGACGGCGAATATGTGGAGAAGTTTCCCCGAAATCTCCAGGGGAGCGGGAGTCAAACCCCCGTAACTAACCGGGAATGTCACTTTTACGTAGCCCCGGGGCATCCCGATTGATTTGCCTCGAAATGTTTATATTTCGGATTGATCCGACATCAAAAGGCCCTGTCGGCTTATCAAAGGACTGTAATATTGCTCAAAGCTTAAATTGCAATGGCACTTTGCCTGTCAGGCCGGTTGCCTAACCAGGTAGGCAACCTTCTGAGCGAGCAACGACAGCAGTTAATTTTCCGATACTTTTTATTTCGAATTTCTCCTGTTATGGAAATAGCAAAAAATCTCCATTTCCTTAAATCGATTGTGTCGTCGTGAAAGTGTAACGAGACGTTGGCCCCCCTCCGTTTGATTTATCACATTTTGTGGGATCGCGAAAGGCGAAAGTTGGCCCGGGCCACTTCAATTAGAATAATTTGAGTGACGGAGGTGCTTTTCTCCTTGTCTCTCTTTTCTGTAAATATTCAAGGTGAAAGAAGACCATGAATTTCTGATTTGAGTAGGGTACATTAATCTTTTTTATAAACCTTAATATTTTACTTACAAACTTAATATTTTTCTGAATACATTTTCGCATATTATTCTGCTACATCTGTAGACCATAAATTGATAGCTCTTCAACTTTACAAACTAAATGTTTTTTTTTTAATTTTTAAGTAGTTATTACGGACTTGTTCCTTTTATACAATAACCGCTTCAATTATTATCTAGTGATTAAAGTTATTTCTTGGCAATTTACAATGTAATGTAATTTGCCTATCTCTATACCTAAATAATCATTAGTTCAAAACCTTTTAATTTGAATTTTTTAAATTCTAAATAAAATTCCATGAAATTTGATGAAGCGTTCTCGAGAAAATTAACAGTCATTAAAAAAAAATTATCCATATAACGTAAATAAGCAAAATAGGTATAATAGTAAGTACATTAATTAAAACGTATCCGCCCTTGGGGCGCACGTAATGAACAACCCCATAACAGAAAATACATTTTAACTTTTCCATTGCGGATCCAGTAATTGCGTTCCCTCGTATTATTTAAACAAACAACAAAAATGAAAACTACAACATTCGGAATCGAAAATTGCAAAATATGGAAATTTTATTATGACATTCCCGTATTATTAACGGGTTTTAGCCGCGGAAATAAAAACCGTTTTAAATTTATATTAAAAAAAAAAAAAGAGGAGAAAGAAAACAACATCAGGAACAATCTACTAAATGATAATCCAATCGGAGAAACAGGAGGCGTCGCCCATAAGGCACCCGGGGGGGAAAACTTTCTGGAATCGGGATCATTTAGCACATCTGGCGGGCGTGTAAATCATATTTCTGGCAAAGGGGAGAAAAAGGGCCAAAACAGAACCGGGATACGTGCGTTTTTTCCTTTTCTTGTCGGCATCGTAGTAAATTACGCAGACGGGCGCGTTTTGGAAAACGATATCCAGTTTTCCCCGTTTTCCTCACCTCCCAGCGAGAAAAACTATAAATATGTAGCACTGCCATCTATATTAGGCAACCAACCTATTATTTGTACGAGTGAACTTAACGAAAATTTCTTCATTATTTCTAACCCAATTCTTGAGCCTCTATTTCATGTACTTTGGTGGATCCTATATTCATTTTCAAGTCAGTCATTCTTAAAGATTGCGGTACAATAAAAGGATGGCTAATTTCTGTTAACATACTGTGAAATATGTACTCCCAAAATAACATTTTTTTCTAAAAATATTTTTAATTAATAAGCATGTCTTCCTTAGTTCCCTAAAGCAAAAAATAATTTAAGAAAGACCATTTACACCGTAGATCACGTCTAACAATAAATTTCTCATGAGACAAAGCCTACCAAAAATATTTACAACATAAAACTGATGTCAAACTGCTCGTGAAAAATTGAGTACAAAAAAACATTTCTATAAAGAAATAAAACATTACGTCCGAGTTGAAATTTAATTTAATTGATGAAGAAATTGATCTTTAATAAAAAGTTTAAATTCCATAAGCACCAATGCTACCGTCGAGGATGATTTGTCAATTATTGATATTAAATTTGGTTTCCATATTGTAAAAGAGCTTTAAGAAACTTATGGAACAACGTTGTTATACTTCTAAGGCCAAAAATATCTAATTTAAAAGAACTTAGACCTATCCGTATTTTGCCAGAAGTTGAAAAAACTTGGAAAGCATATATTTAATCAAATTGTATCCTATGCTGACTCTAAAAATGTAATTCCACCCTGTCAGTCCGGGTTTAGAAATAATTTTAGTACTAGTACGTACCTGGTCAACCTGATAAATAACGTAAGACTTAACCATGAAAAAAAATCAACCGCGTTTGTTTATTGCACGGCAAAGCATTTCACACTTTATGTCACAAAATGTTATCAGCCAACTTGCACTATTATGGTTTTTCTGATAATGCTGTTAATTTTTTTAAATAATAATAATAATAATAATAATAATAATAATTATTATTATTATTATTATAATATAATTATATTACTAACCCGGGGGGGGTGTGCTGGTACCTCTACCGGGTGCGGACCCTTGCGATGGGGACGTCTGCGGCCAGTCATTTGGCTGGACGGGGGCAAGAGGGTTACCCTCTCGTGGACAAAAAACCAGCAAAACCCATGAAAATGGAGCGTAGACGAAGTAGAAGCCTCGGAACAATGCCGCTGCCTGGGGATCGCCAGGGCATGTCTGGAGCCGGCGCTGGACATGACAGCATGCGCGACGTCGGTGGCAGGGTGCTGAGGAGGCGGGCCCCTGTCATTCAAACAA
This sequence comes from Anthonomus grandis grandis, assembly GCF_022605725.1. Lineage (NCBI taxonomy): Eukaryota > Metazoa > Arthropoda > Insecta > Coleoptera > Curculionidae > Anthonomus > Anthonomus grandis. The sequence goes on along the minus strand of NC_065563.1, from coordinate 10,586,780 downwards.
TTACAGCGCGACAACGGAGCAACTCACCACCAAGAGCTCCTCATGCTGAAGGTGCTGCACAGGAAATTCAGCCAGTGCTCACCCAAGCGGGACTACGAAGAAGGCGCATGAAATGGACTACGTCTATTAATGAAACCATAATGCGAATCTTCTACAGAACCACCAACAATGAAAGGGAGATGGTCGGATATCGGCAACAACTTTACGCCGAATTCTGCGAGAGATATCCAGAACTAAATGTAACCGAACAGCGCGTTGTAGACCAGTACCGTGTAATCCTAAGGAACAACCTTATCCCAGAAACTCGATTAGCAACCATTAGACGAGAAGTGGAACTTGAACTGAATAATAACCCTGCTTTACCAGAAATACCAAACGCGGAAACACAAGCTGAACACCAGCTACTTGAACCAATTCAACAACTAATGCTCACTGAAATCCGTGACAATGATACGCAAAATGTTGAAGAGAATCTTGAAAAACTGCAGGCAGAATTCAGAAGGGGAGTTCGATGGAACAAATCCGCTGCTTAGACCCCCAATACCAAAAGTGAACTCTTCATGTAGATTGGCAACAGTTCTGGAAACGTTGAACAACAATATTTTACCAGAACACCTACAGGAAGCTGGCAGTTTAGAGCAGTTGCACCTGCTGATCTACTGTGCAGCGACAGTTGTCACTAGAACTCTGGGTGTCAAGCCTAATGCTAAACGTGGTAAAAACAATTTGGTATCAAGGGGACCAACACCATGGGCAAGAAGGTTGCAGACCAGGATCGACTCCATTCGGAAAGATGTGGGGCAGCTCATCGCATTTATCGGAGGAGTGCGAACATCTAAGACACGAAAGAACGTAACAGCAATCATGAGTCGTTGCCAGCATCATACCCAATATAACCCAGAAGAATGTTTGGATACACTGAAACAAAAATTATCGGCATATGCAGGACGGTTTAAAAGATATAAATCCAGCAATAGCAGAAAGCAGGACAACGCGCTTTTCGTACGCTCGGAGAAATCTTTTTATAGAAAACTTAAGTTTTCAACCAGTCCTTGCGAAAATAACTATCCAACCAGCGATGAAATTTCAACATTCTGGAGTAGTCAATTAACAACGACAACACCATGTAATAACCAGGCAAGTTGGATAGATGAAGAGCGACAAAAGTCTCAACTTTTCGAGCAAATGCATCATCAATCATTTACCGTTGAAGAGGTCTCCACTATAATTAAAGGCCTTAACAACTGGAAAGCCCCTGGTTCAGACCATGTACATAATTATTGGATCAAAAAGCTGTGGTCAACCCACAAACAACTGACCACACTAATAAATGATCTGCTGATGGAACCGAATAAACTTCCAACGTTCCTCACTCAGGGATCAACTTTTCTGCTATCAAAAGATCCAGCGAAATATCGGCCAATAACATGCTTACCAACACTGTATAAGCTGATAACCGCGTGTCTTACAGAGCGTATATACCAACATTGCGAGGATAACAACATTATTGCAGTTCAACAGAAGGGATGTGCTAGGTGAGATATGGGCTGTAAGGAGCAATTGACCATCGGCTCTGTAATTTGCAACCAGGCCTATAGTAATAAGAGAAATCTCTACACCGCCTATGTCGATTACAAGAAGACCTTCGATTCTATCCCACATGAATGGCTTATTGATGTCCTTAGGACATATAAAATAGATGAACGCATTGTGACTCTACTGGAGAGCACAATGGCGATATGGAGAACAACTATGCATCTACAACTTCCTACTGGAGAGAGTATTGAGACAAACACAATACCGATCCGTAAGGGTATATTCCAGGGCGACTCTCTGAGTCCACTTTGGTTCTGTCTAGCCATGAATCCTCTATCATCTTGACTCAATTCCACCTCTTACGGCTTTGCTATTAAGAAGAATAGTAGGGAAATCGCAAGAGTCAATCATTTGCTCTATAGGGACGATCTAAAGCTAATGGGTGCCACTAGTAATCAACTGGATCAGATGCTAAACATCGTGAAGGAATTCTCTGCTGATATCGGAATGAGGTTTGGACTGGATAAGTGTCGTATTAACAACATTGTACGAGGAAAGATGCAGCCAGGATCCTTCGAGATGCATGATGGCCAAACTATAGACGCCATGGAAGAGGGTGATACATACAAATACCTGGGAATGGTGCAGGCAGCGCGAATAGACCACCGAACAATGAAAGATAAACTCACTGCTGAGTTTACAACAAGAGTAAAGCACATAGTGAAAACGAGCCTCAACAGTAAGAATCTATTTAAGGTGTTGAATACGTATGCCTGTACAGCACTAACATATTCCTTTGGAATTGTGGGATGGAGCAAGACGGACATCCAAAACTTGCAACGGAAGGCACGAACATTATTGACTAAGGCTCAAAAACACCACCCTCGAAGTGCCACAGAAAGAACTACGCTACCAAGACATCAGGGAGGTAGAGGATTGGCAGACATTGGCAAACAGTTAGACCGACAAATTTCAGTTCTGAGAAATTTCTTTCATGAAAAGGCTAGATCGTCCGCTCTGCACCGTGCTATATGCGTGGTCGATGACTCTACACCTCTGAAACTGAAGAATCGCGAAATCGAAAATCACCACGTTACTGATGAAGAAAAACATCAATCATGGGCACAAAAACCACTGCACAGGAGACACGTCAACGAGGTTGGCCAGGGACATGTCGACACCAACGCGTCGAACTACTGGTTAACTTCGGGACAACTGTTTCCCGAAACGGAAGGTTTCCTCTTGGCCATACAAGACCAAGTTATTCCAACTAGAAACTACTTGAAGTGCATTATTTCGGATCCTTCAGTGCAGAGTGACAAATGTCGATATGGATGCCAAGTGACAGAATCCATCCAAAACATAACGGGAGGATGTCAAACGTTTGCCCAAACTGAGTATAAGGCACGTCATGACTGCGTGGGAAAAATACTGTACCAAGAACTTGCAGTTAAACTGAACCTCTTGAGGACGGACAAAGTTCCATATTACAATTATACTCCAGAGCCAGTTCTTGAAAATGGCGAGTATAAATTGTACTGGGACCGAACTGTTCTCATCGACCAAAGAACTGTCAACAATAGACCAGATCTTATCCTGGTGGATAAGCGACTAAGGAGAACCACGCTGATTGACGTTGCTATACCTAATAACAATAACCTCCAAGGAAAATACAACGAAAAGATCATCAAATATCGAGATCTTGAAGGGCAAATCAGACGGCAATGGGAGATGGAGCATGTTCAAACAATTCCGATAATAATCTCGTCAACTGGACTTATACCAAAAACCCTTGTAGAGAACCTCAAACAACTGGGACTAAGTGAGCACCACTACAAAAACATGCTACTGGGGACAGGACTACACGAGTCGTCAGAAAGTTCATGGGTACAGAAGACCGCACACCATCCAGGGCCCGACAACCTGGAAAGGGTCCCCTCAGAGCTTAATCCTTTTGATACCTTAGATATCTAGGATAAGTAAATGTTCCCCGTAAAACGGGAGTGTGATTGCCGCAAGGCAAAAATCATAATAATAATAATAAACGACTTTTATTAATTATTTAAAAAATTACAACAAAACAAAATATTGATAAGTTAACAAAAGAATATTGGTGTGCCTTTGATAGGCGAAGTCTAGCAAATTTTACTACTCTCACTTAACAATATCAAATTCCACGTAATTTTATTAGATTATTTAATTATGACTATTAACGCATTTCTGTAAAAGCTATCCACATAAAAAAAATCATATAACATGAATATTATTTTAATAAGATACCCACCATTTTGCCAACTCCTGGCTTTATTTTGCTGTTCTAAAGTAATAAAGAAAAAAAAGATTAAAATGACCAACGATATTAAATCATATTTAGTTCGACGTACTCGGTGTGTTTTTTTGAATAATGGACCGAATAACATTAAATCCATCCACTTACCAGTGACCACTGGGGTCGCGCAAGCTACGGTTTGCAGATGACTCTCGTTTGATTATAATCAAATAGAATCGAATAGAATTTTCAAAATAAGTTGATTGTATTTATGCACAAAGTAACAACTTAAAACTTAATACTACAAAGTGCGATTAAATAGATAATAAAACCTAACCTACATCTTAAACACAATAAAAAACTAATCAGAGTCATATTCTCTATTGGTTGTAGGCCATTCCTTAAACTGCTGAAAAAATTCTTGTTCTTCCTCAGGAATATACATTAAAACTTTCATGAGATCCTCCAGTTTCTTATCCTTAATAGGTACTTTTCCTTCATAAGTCCTTTCATTCGGAAACGGAGGAGCTGCAACATTCTTTGACAAATTAAATTTGTTTGAGACAAGGCCGTCTATAAAATCCCGTGCTACTACGAAACCAGGATTTTCGCTGGCATAAGTTAAATATTTATATTTTGATATGCTAAAACTTTCTTTTAACTTTTCTTTAGTGACGACGATTTCTTTTGCGGTTTTTTTTAAAATAAGCTGACCATCCTTTAAAGTCTAGCACTTCATCTGTCCTCACCACTTTTAGGCCTACCGCATACTGGCAACTTTAGATAGGCAACTTATTAATCATAAAAATAGAACACAATAATATTTATGATCTGCCGCACACAGGTGATTATTTAGTTGCGGCAACTAAAAAATTCCAACCTGTTGGATTCTTTGAGAGACGAAACAGTTGCTGATAAAATAGAACAAGCTTGTTTTAAACGGGATCGCGCTCACTGGTGATTTACTTTGAAAAAAGTTGCTTTGTAGTTAATATTTGTCGATAAGCCGGCAAATTACAACAAAAATGGCTGCTATAGATGTTGAATTGTTTATTACTGAAGTCGAAAAACGACCAGCATTGTACAATACGAAACAAAAAGAATATTCAGATAAAAATCTAAAGAAAAAATTATGGACTGAATTATGTGAAAAATTCATTGAGAATTGGAATGAACTTGGGGATAAGGAAAAGAATGAAAAAGGTAAGTTTTACCAAATTATTTTATATTTATCAAGTCACAGATTCAACATACCTACAGAATTATTCAAACATATACAGGGTGTTTTTAAATTTGGGGTTTACATTTTAACACTATATAGAATGTAAGAAAATAAAAACTTTTATAAGAATAAAATTTTGTCCAAAAAGGTCTTGATTCTGAGATACAGGGTGTAACAATTTTTAGCTAGGAGACTAAGCAATTTAGGTCATCTGTTTATAGGAACTTTTGTTCTTATTTTGACCTACAAAATGTCGTTTTTAAAGCACAAATTATAAAAGTTTTTTTTTAACAATCGATTTCTCGGTTATGAATGAAAAAACATGTTAAATAAAAATGGCCTAAAAAATTACAAATTTTTGTTCTGCCAAATAATAAAAATATTCATTGCATTTAAATAAAAAATAAAGTTTTTTATAATCACATTTTTTATCATCGAAATTGCTTTCCTCCAAAATACAGTGTGTTTAAGTTAGCAAAATGTAAAACGTGAAGACCCTGTATCTCAGAAACAAGACAATTTAAGACAAAATTTTATTCTTATAAAAGTTCTTATTTTCTTGCGTTCTATATACTTAGTGTTAAAAGAAAAACCTCAACTTAAAAAACACCCTGTATATTCACAAAAGACCAGAACATAAATTTTTAAATCTTATCATATTGCCAAGGAACAGACCCTTGAGGAGAAATAAAAAAATTTGCAATATAATCTCTAACTGTATACCCTTCATTGTTGCTCCTTAGTCCAAGAGCAGGAATATCTTCCAATGGACATTCATAAAAGGTGTCTTCAAAATTTAGTCCGTCAAGTTTTCTCACATAATTGTGTAAAATACAGCATGCTTTTGTAATGGAGTCGCTAAATTCAACTTGGGTATCTAGAGGCCTGTGGAGTATACGCCACTTGTTGGCTAAAATTCCAAATATACATTCTATCATTCTACGTGCCCTCGAAAGTCTATAATTAAAGATTCGTTGTTTTACGGTTAAATTTCTGCTTGGATATGGCCTCAAACGAATTTTGAGAGAGCAAAAGCTTCATCTCCCACGAGCACAAACGGCATAGCTTTTCCATTTTCATCATTAGGAAGATTTTTTTCATTCGGAATATTTAATTCCTTCTTGTCAAGCAAATGCGAAAATGCCGATTGTTTAAATATGTTGGAATCACTTGTCGATCCATAAGATCCTACTTCAACATATATAAAATTATAATTGGAATCTGCAATGCCTAGAAGAACAGTAGAAAAGAAAGATTTATAGTTAAAAAATTCGGACCCAGATTTATCAGGTCTTTTTATTCTACTATGTTTCCCGTCTACTGCTCCGATGCAATTGGGAAATTGTGTTTTCTCATTAAACTCATTGGAAACTCTTATCCAGTCATCATGATCCGGTTTTGGCATATAGAGTGGCACCAAACATTCCCAAAGTGTCTCACATGTGTCTTTTACAATTTTTCGTATCGTTGTAATTCCAAGTAAATATTCATAATGTAGTGATGCAAAGCTATTTCCCGTTGCTAAATACCTAAAAAAAAAATTGTCTAATATACATCATGTTTTATACATCATATCATATACATAATGTTTTTTTAGGTAACGAGTTACAAAAAAGATGGAAAAATCTTAGGACATAAAAGAGAGTACGATGCTCAAAAGAATATTGCCTCTGGTTCTGGGGCTAAAAAGAGAAGGAAATATCTTTACTTTGAGCAGCTTTTATTTCTGCGGGATTCTATAGAAAGCAGAATTAGTTACAACAGTCTCGAACAAGGTACTGATGATGTGAAAGATAACACAGAAACCAGAGAGGAAGAATCAGAAGCTAGTGAAGCTACGCAACTTCGTACTGGTGCCAAGACTGACCATTCTACAAAGAAAATTTACCAAAAGAAAACTCATCAGAAAACATATGAGGAATCTCTGCTTCAGATTTTGAGGGAAAAAAAGGATACAGAGAATGAAATTGACGAAGATAAATATTTTCTTTTGTCCCTACTCCCTTCATTAAAAAAATTTAATGAAGACCAAAAATTTATTGCACGAACGGAAATCCTGAATGTGATAAGACGCGTTCGTATGTCGGGAAGCGGCCAAAATCAAATTCCCCATGAAGCAAATGCTTTGCACCACCAAAATACTGCCAAAAGTCTTGCTGTAAATATTCCTTCAACTAGTGCAGAAGGATCACATTATGGAGATGATAGAAATAGTTCTTTGCACTCGCCAACATATTCCTACCACCAAGAAGGTTATAACAATGTTATACAAAGCAGCAATCGCAATCGAAGCTATACTGCAGCACAATAGATTTCAGACTTTTCCGCAGGACAGGTACAGGTTTATGCAAATAGAAATGCAGAAATGTCGTCTCAGCTTGAATTACATTAAATGCTTATAATACTAATATATTTCTTCGTAATAAATATTTTTCGATAAAATGAGTTTTTTTCTTACCTTAGAGTTACGGCCAATCTTTCCTGTGGCGGTACAGCCATTCGTAATTGTGTATTCTGGTATGAAATATGAGGACCTATCAACACCAGAAGCTCATCAAAGCTTCGTATACTTATACGGAAATAATTAAAAAATTTATTTGGATGTTCCCTCAAAGTGCTGAACAATTTATAAAATTGCTCATCTAGAAGTCTTTTACTTATCAGAGGATGGACCCAAAATTTTCGCTTTCCTTTTTGACGACGTTTTTTTAAAATCAAAGCACAAACGCACGCTGTTTCTAGGAAATCCATTTCGACTGAGGTTGCGGAGCAACTATTCAGTCATCATTGGGCGTTGTAAATAGATTTGCAATAATTTTTAGTGACTAAACTATTTAATCGCCGAGATTAAAAAGTTGCCAGTGTGCGGTAGGCCTTACAGTGAAGCGCGGCATCAATGTTTTCGAATTTGCTATTATTGATACATATTGCATTGGTGTATAAATCCGCTCATGGCGCCTAATAGCTCTTTTAACAAGTCCAAAATCTCTATCACATGGAAGAAATGAATGCCCCCGAACAGGGAAATATTGATGAATGACTGTAAATCTTCCATTCATGGTCAGATTTAGGAAAAATCGAATAAGAGTATGGTTTCGATTTTGACCCCCAGCAGCATCACTAAATACGTGCATTCCGTGATTTTATCTGGAATTTCTTTAATATAATCATTCAGGAATGAAGCTACCTCTTTTGGTCCACGATTGGCATAAATCCCATAAATCATAAATCCCAAAAACATATTTCCACACTTTTCGTAGGTAAAAGACATCATTGACGGGCATAAAAGGTAATGGTAAATTTTGCATATAATCTAAAACGATAGCTCCTATATGCTCGTTGTTATTGCATAGATCTTTAACAAATTTAATTTTATTGTAAAACTTAGCAGCCCTTCTTTTATGGACAACTAATTCCCCAGCTGCTACTCTTTTGGCAGTATCGTTTAGTGTTTTTGACATCAATTTCACCCCTAACTCCTCGCATTTTTGGCATACATCTACCTGCGGTCTTCCAAACTTATATCCAACATTTTCGTTAAAATGCTTTACATAATACTCATATTTAACAGTTTTTTTCAAATCCGTATTTTCCGAGCAAAACATTTCGTACATCTTCTTTGCGGTCAAAGTAGCATCAAGGTAGGTAAGAGGTTTACTATCATAATGGGTCTCTTTTTTTGGAAATTTGGCGGCGTCGGGTAAAGCATTGCCAGGTTTAATGTGTTGACCTCGTCTGTCAGTTGGCCTATCGCCATTTAATAGAAGTGAAGTTAACGAAAAACTGCTTTTACTGACAAAGCGTACAAACTAACAAATGCTTTTTTGCATACCTGGATACGTTCTTTTCCATACGTAGTACATGGAACACAAAATTGCTTCGGCGTTCTTGCTTATAGGCTCTTGATTCCTTGATCTACGTCTCTTGACTTCATTAGTATTAATAAGACCCATTAAAAAAGTGTCTTGTTAAGTTCTTTTTCTCTTTAGTATTAAATTCTTTTTCTCTTTAGAAAATTTCTCTGTGCATTTGAACTTACAGCTAAAAAAAACACAAAAATTACAAATCTATAATTACTAAAATATAGAAATATTACGTTAAATATTTCCGTCATTGAAATCTATGTAAAAAGATATATATTTTTACTTTTATATTACCTATATAAATAAATTTAAAAAATACATTACAAAAACGTTAACAAATAAAAATGCTTGCTATGTTCCAAATTAATAAAAAATACATATATATATTACATAAATGTGTATATATGTATGTAGTGCCAAGTAAAGCGTAGCTACGTACCAGCAATCTGGTCCTGTCTGTCGAGCTGGTTTTGTAACGCCTTTTTGACTAACATAACTTTTACCAAGTTTAGAGATGAAGTTGAAATTCATAGCCTAAGTAATTTGTACCATCTATTCACTTATTATAAACGCCCCACTGATGGCGTTAAAAACTTAACTTATTAAATTAAAATTTCAGGTTCAACTGATTTTACGTACTTAAATCTTATCTTTAAATTAAACTCAACTATTCTGAATGTCTAACTTTATAAAACTGAACCCAAAAATCCCGAGTAATAAAATCTTAAATAAATTTTAAGGCCGGACCTGTGCAACTTTTCACGCTTGAGTGGTTGCGACCGAGGTCAGGCGTCTAACAAAATAGTACGTGGGCGTATGTAGTCAAATTTTGCGAATCAAATGTATAAATTTTTTTTAAAATGTTATTTTAAATAAACACCGGCACACGGACTATTCGCGGCACATCAAAGATTCTAAATGATCTCTGAACTGGACTTTATAGAAAGTCGCATATCTAAATGGCCGAATTTGTACAAATTTATCGCCGCAGTTTATCCTGAGGCACCATATTATGCTTAGTAAATGCTCTTAAAATCTCAGTTGTGACTAACATACTTACTTAGAGATATAATATTATTGTTTTTCCCAACAACTTTAACTGTGTTTGACATCAGTGTGTGCAAATCAATAAATTATACCTATACTTAAGATTTATTGTGATAAGCTTTATTTAATATTATAACGTAGTATCTACTGAGATTTGACAGGCATGTACTACGTTCATAAAATTATCAATTGTAATTTATACATTTTCTGTACATTTTAATTAAAGCACCCTGAATATTTCAAATAATGGCATTTATCAGCCACAAATACATTATCAATTTAGTAACAAATGGAATCTTATAAGAGGCAAATAAATCTGATATAGTATAGCAATCAGATGCATCTATTTGCTGCAAATATTTGCAGATCAACATTAAATAGATCATTCATACATTCCAACATACTTATTCTCAGTTGGTATTTTTGTGGCAGCAAGTAGAAGTCCGCCTTAGCACAGTATAAAGAACAAGTTTAAAATTTAATTTCTTATTTTAATTTCTAGTTTATGTTCGGTGGCCTTAGCAAAACGACTCTATTTGTCGCAAAACGTTAACTATAGATATAACGTTAGATATAAATTTTCCGCTATTACATTTTTTTATGGTTAACAGAGAATTTCCTCAGTGTAACTTGATCGAACTTGGCTTGCTTGAATTTAAGGGTTTCGATACAAATGGTACCCAATGGTTCTTTTTTATATAATTAATTAAGCCCTAGTTAACATGTTGTTACATTACTTTAAATTGTGCATCCCTTGAGCATACTAGCAAAACTTAATAATTCCCTCAACCACAAAAACGACAATTATTATTTCCCAAAAAAAACCGAATTTCCGAAACCCTCGAGTGACCAAAGGCGACACACCGAGAGCGTCCGTTTCACCTTCAATTTGGGCCCTACAGCCGATAAACGGAGAGAGACACATACACTATAACAGCGTACGTGGCCACTTGATATCGTCGCTCCCATTTTCGCAAAACTACCCTCCCGAAGGGCTCATTTTATTCATTCGGCCCTTGTTGTCGCCGATTAAGAGTTTTCAAATGGATCATAACGCGGTGTCAGTTACACCGTCCCTCTCTTTCTCTCTATCTGTATTTGTCTCCGTGAGTTCGAAAAATTCCATATTGAGTTTCCATTCCAATTATAATAATACTGAGATGATTTCCGTGGAAAGAAATTTCTTCTTGGGGGAAAGGGGAGCTTATGTCGCGGTCTGTTGGTCCCGAAAATTTCCTCTCATCTACCGGAAATGGCGGGGAAATCGCGAGTAGGCTCGGAAAAATGGTGCGGCTGCTTGTTTATGCAAATGGTATTAAGTAGTCGTGCATGACGAAGACGACGTTATAACGTATTGGATGAATGGGAATAAGGTGAAGTTATAAGGGAGCTTCCGCCCTCGCCCTTTGTAATTTATTTGGAGAGCGTTCGTTTAAAATTGTGATTGAATGGTGAGGAGGCCCATTGTTGGTTATAACGAGGTACGAACAGGAAGAACTTTTGGGGAAAATAAAAGCGGGCATAATTTAAATGGATCTGACACACTTTTTAATATTGTAACGCGAAGAACACACTTTTGTGCCAGAAACACAGTATGTTTATTTTGACAAGGTCTAATAATTATATAAAATTCAAATAAACACACTGTGTTATTATATTAGATATTAACGACGAAAGCAGCTGTTATTCATGCGTATTACTTTAGAAAACAATGATTTTTGAAAATAATTTCTTACTGGTAAGTAGTGTGGGGTGGGCGGGGGGGTAAGGGTGGAGTTAATAAAAAACGGTTTTTTGTAGAAGATAATTATCTGAGAAAAAAATGCTTTTTAAGAAAATTATAGGTGATAAAAAAATCTATAGTTTTTGTATCTATACTTTTCTTTCATAACCTTAAGGTTTTCGAGTAAAACGTGAAAAACGTAGTTGTGCCATTTTTTATCGCAAATAAGTGGAAATTCAATTTTTGTAAGGTAAGTCATTCGGTTTTTATTTTTTTTTTCAGTTTTTCTTAGTTTCAGACAAGTTTTTTGGTGTAAACCAAAAATGAACGTTTATTTTACTATTGTGTGTTGCTTGGATTCCATCCATTCGAGGATGTGTACTATCTGAGTGGAACAAAGATAAAATGAGGAACATCTAAAACTTGGTTAAAAAAAATCATTTGGCGCGAAATATAAAACAAAAAGGGGTAACTAATCAAACTGTAGTAAATTCAGAGGTTAAAAGTTGGCAAGTGAATAAATTCACATTCGGGACGAAAACAATGAGCGGATTTATTGGTCGGAACAGTGAATAAACGTTAACGAAGGAAATATGAGCGTAATCTCCTTGTAGTTAAGTAAAGACGATGACGAAATTTCTTCTATAATAAATGGCCTTAGGATTTGCTCTCTAATAACGATTATTGCCAGACCTTTGAGGAGCCAAACTCCAAAAGGTCCTTACAATTTTCCCTTCGAATATTTATTTGTTTACTCCCATTAAATCTTGCGATATGCAAATTTCTATACAGGGTGTCTACTATAAAAACAGCCAAACTTTAAAGTACATACAAGTCACTTGCAACAAAAAAGTCGAATAACATTTTTTCGAAAAGTTCTTCTGGTATTTAACGTTTTTTGATTTTATTAAATTTCTTTGTTTTTTTTTCATATATACAAGAATACCTACGTTATTCTTACCACCATATAAAATTAAGATATACATCATATTTTATGTACATATACATCATACAATTTAGATATATATAACCTTTTTGACGCAGACGACACGCAGTTTTTACCAGGTGATTTTAAAATGGCTGAGTTTAAAATTAATCAGGATTTACAAGTTATTTGTGACGTTTCTGCAAAGCATTTATTAAAATTAAATCCTTCGAAGTCATCTATAATATTCATAGGTAATCGAACTAATGTAAATAATATTTTAAATGGTATAAACATTAAATTGGGGGACGAAAGAATTCCAGTTGTTGACAAATGTAAGAGTTTGGGCCTTATAGTAGATAATATTATTCGTTTTAAACATCACGTGTCTAATATTCTTAAAAAGGCATATCTTGCTTTAAAATTAAGTAAAGATATTAAGAAGCTTTTATGTGATTCATTGGTCCTTTCAAAATGTAATTACTGTGATGTAGTGTATGGCTGATGTCTTGATTATGAGGATAGGGGTAGACTGCAAAAGCTCCAAAACTCTTGCATTCGACTAATATTTGGCATTCGCAGGAGAAACCGCATTTCCCATAAACTTCACGAACTTGGATGGCCTAATATGCATAATCGAAGAATTGCTCATTTTTTAATATTTTTTTATAAAATTTTAATATATCGTAGTCCGCCCTATCTCTATCAAAAAATAACTTTTAGAAATTATGTACACCATTTAAATTTAAGAAAAAATACTATTCTCATTCCGAGACATAAAACATAGTTATTTAAACGATCATTTTCTTCCAATTTTGCTTATCAAATAAATTCTTTAAATTTGGATCCGGACCGATTATCAATTTCATGTAATACTTTTTGTAATAGGATGATTGTACATCTAATGAATCAGCAGGGTAAATAATTTAAGTTCTTCTTTCTTAACTTTATGAATGGTTGGTTTCTTGAGTAATTTATTACAATTTTTGGTATTGGGATTATTTTATTTATTTGCCTGTAATAATTTTTCTATTTTTTGTTATTTAACAAAAAATTTAATCTGTTTTTAGGGTGTTTGTAATGTGTATTGTTTTGCTTGATGTTAAACTGTCAAATTTAGAATTAAGAACTTTTATATGTAGGTTTATTAGGTATATGATAAATGATAAATGATAAATATTTATAATAATAATAATAATAATGTTTATTTCAAATGCAATATAACAAAAGAAATACAAGTAAATTTAATAAACATCGGCAATAAATAGATAATGCCCCCAGCCCTCAGGAGCTAGTACGCTGTGCAAGGACTTGCTGGTATTTTTTTTTTCGCCTTAATATAAACCTAAATTGCAAAACAAAATAAACAATCTAAACTATGAATCTATTACAATTGCAATGCTTAAAAATTAATTAAAACTCATAAAACTAATCAAAACCAAAAAAAATCAAACAATTCAACAAAACATTTTTATAACAGGATTACCAAACTAAAGACCTACTGTATTTTGTAGTCCTTTGAAAAACTGTTATTACCGTACTGCACCAAAGCAAGACACAGATCAAGATTAAAATTAAAGGGCCATATAAGTGGACATGTTAATTTCTAATATTTACCAAACCATCAATAAGCTGTCTATTTTGAAGGATAATAAATTTTTTGATCCTACTTTTAACCAATCCCAATGAGTTGCTACCTAGAATAACACCTCTCATTTCTACTGGTAAAAATTATAACATCTGGCAAGAAGACAATGTTGCCCTATTGTCTTCTTAGCTCTAGTGGTTTGTGAGGTATTCTGTTGACAATTTCTTGTATTATACTGATGGGTAATTAATGAAATGTTTGACTTATATTTGTGTAAATATGTTAAAATATTTTAAAAAAATATTTGACGAATATCGAAAATTTTTGTTTCACTACAGTAGATCTGAGGAATGTAGTCTAGGTTTTTTATAAATAATTTTAATGATACTCTTCTGAACGATTTCTAGGCATTTTAAAAATACGTCTCTAGCCCCTCCCCATCTTAAAATTCCGTATTGAAGACGAGATTCTACCAAGGCATAATAAATTATTTTTAAATGCGAAATGCTTAATATTCCAGCTAAAAACTTAAATCTACCCAATAAAGATCTTAAGGTATTTGCAACGTTCTGTATATGAATATTCCACTTAAGTTGTTCATCTATGGTAATACCTAAATATTTTATGCTAGGTACTGCTGAAATATAAGTTATCTTATCGTTCAATTGAATATTTAACCTATCATAATTTGGAAGACCATCTCTGTATGATGAAAAACGCAGAAATTTAGTTTTATCATAATTCACACTCAATTTCCTGCACGAAAACCAATTAAAAACATCCTTTAAAACCTCTTCTGAAATTCTTTTTACAATTTCCCAGTTTTTTTCGGTAAAAAATATAACTGTATCATCCGCGAAGCTAATAATATCTGCTGAAAAATTTGTTTCCAATAAAGAGTTTAAGTAAATTATATAAAACAAAGGTCCTAGTATAGTACCCTGAGGTACACCGCACTTTACAATTCTTGTTTCGCTAAAAATATTTCCTATGGCAATTCTTTGGGTGCGACCAGATAAATAATTTGTAAATAATTTATGCGGTATTCCACGTATTCCAATATTATCCAAGTCCTCCAACAGTTTATGATGGTCAACTGTATCGAATGCCTTAGCCAGATCCAGGAAGACACATAGACAAGGATTACAACCATCGAGAGATTTGTAGATTTTTTTAGTTAAATTGCCTATTGCGTCTTGGGTACTAATGCCCTCGCGAAAACCAAATTGTCTGTTTGATATCAAGTCGTATTTTTTAAGGTAGATAGACAATCTAACTTTAATTAATCTTTCGTAAACTTTTGCTCTGCTATTTATTAAAGAAATAGGCCGATAATTAGATGCTAGTTCCTTATCTTCTTTTTTAAAAATCGGTTTTATTACAGCTGTTTTCAATTCCGTTGGTATGGTACCCGTCTTAAAACTAAGATTAAAAATATGTGTTAGAGGTTCGGATATTAACATTTTTATTTCTTTAAGAGTCTCAGCTTTTATTTGATCATACCCAGGCGCTTTATTTGGTTTTAATAGAGTTATTTCTTTTTCGATTTCTGTCTTATTTGTTTCCTCAAGAAAGAATGAATTAGCCATTTTTTTTAGTTTGTTATGGCTTGGTTGAACTAAGGGTATTTTCTCTGCTAAACTTTGTCCAATGTCAGCAAAGTAATTATTAAATACATTCGATATTTCTTTTGGATCTGAGATTGTTTGGTTTCTATCATTCTATATCTATGATTATTTGGTTTCTATCATTCTTTATCTTTAGAATTAAAACATCTTTCTTTTTATTATTTGTTAGCGTATTTATGGCATTCCAGAGAGATTTGGTGTGGGACTGACTATTTTCGATTTTTTTATTTATATAATCTTGTTTTGCTTTTTTTATCAGATTATTAAGATAATTTTTATATTGATTGTATTCAGCCCTATACCTTTCAGGATTTGATTTAAATTTCTTATACAATGACTCTTTTGTTTGAACTGACCTTATAAGTCCTGGGGTAATCCAGATATTTCTGGGTATATCCTTTTTTTTAACACGTATTTCGTTTGTGCTGTCCACAATAAACTTCTTTAAAACATTAATAAAACAGGAATAACAATCTTGTACATCAGTTATTTCATATATAGAGGTCCAATTCATTTTACCTAAATAGTCTCTAAGTTTATTATAATCTATATAAGTTTTTACATTATTTGCTGATGAATAGTTAGCCTTAGGAATTGAAGGTGTAAAAATAAGTTGTAATACTATTGTATAATGATCTGTAATATGCGTCTTTATAACACTAGGATGACTATCAAAATTTTCTTTAAATTTTTTTATAAAGAAGTGGTCGATACAGGTGGCTGAATTATCAAAAACTCTGGTATTTTTATTTATTAGAGATAAAAAACTATATTCAGACAAAATATTTAGATAGTTATTACACTCAACATCATTTAATTTTTTTATATTTATATTTATATCACCCGCTATAATATGACTATACCCGAAATAAGCAAGTGCAATTAAGATAGTGAGCTAGTCCTGTAAGAAAAATATCAGTATTTGTTGATGGTGGTCTATATATTCCAGTTATGACAAGTGGCCTGTTATTATTGAGACAAACATGGATTTCGGGACATTTACACTCCCCTATTTGTACAATATTGTACGTAAAATTTATTGACTGTTTTATGTATATTAAGACCCCATCATTTTTATTGATAGTTCCAAAACTATACACCAATTGATAACCTGGTATTGCAAAAAGATTCAAGTCATTTATTTGCTAAGTTTCGGTTAAAATTAAAATATCTAAGTTATTAAATATTTTATTAAAGTTTATAAGCATTTGATCAAAATTCTTAGATATACTCCTTATATTTTGGTGCAGTACAGTAAAATTCCTTCCATTTGGAAAGTCTTCCAAAAAGTGATGTATACTATTATATTCACGTGTATCTACAGGTTCATAGTTATAATACCTTACATATGTGTCCATTGTAATGTGTTTTCATTAAATTAAAACTAGGAATCTACTTATGAACTAACTGTATTATTATTATTACTTTTCTTTGAATATTTATTTATTTTTTAAAATTTTCTTAAAAGTAACAACACTAAAAGAACTAACATACATTCATACATACATACGGATATACATGAAAAGGTAAAATTAAACTATACTAATAAAATAAAATATTTAAAATATCTTGAATAAAATTAAACTACACTAATATAAGTTTTTTTTTCTATCCCTATTATTATACTAAATTAAAAGAATCAAACAAAATCACCTATTTATTATCAACGCAAAAGTCTAATAATTATTTTCATAACAAGTGACGCTTGTGCTTCTTAAGTTTCTTTTAGGAGGTTGGGTATTTTTTTCGCTAGCTTCCGTTGGCGCTTTATGTTTATTATTACTACTTGAGTCCTGGGTTAGCTTTTGGGATTTTTGGCCGATTTGATTATGTGCCGGTTCACTTGATTGATGCAGCTTATTTTTGTCCCTTTTTAAATCTTCAATTGTCCGCTTTTGACCATCGACTATGAGTCTGTTTTTTTTTTATATACGCTTGATTTGAGTTTTGCCTTGCTTTCTTCAGGTGCTGGTATAAAAGTTTTTGGTCTGCTTGTTCCTCCGGTGTGTAGTCAGGTGAGATAAAACAAAAGTTCCTTTTAATTTTTTACTATTTTTTAAAATCTCTTTCTTTAAAAAATAATTACTTAACTCTAACGAGAGTGACCGCCTTTTTTCAGCAGCCGGTTTGCCCAGACGAAATACGTTTTTTAAATCCGAAAAACGGCACTCCACTCCTAGGTTTTGATTTATCAATTCTAAACACCCCCTTATGTCAGAAACTTCGTCCGTTCCTTCCTCTAACCCGTGAATGAGGATTTTATACCTCCTGGAATCCTTTTCAACCCTCTGAAGCTTATCTTTTAACTCCTCTACCTCCTTTTTAAGTGCTGTGTTTTCCTCCCTTATTTGATCAACGTTGACCAGAAGTTCCTCTTTAAGTGTTTTTATTTGCTTCGTAATTGTGCTAGTAATAGTGATCTGTTGAGTGTTTATTTGATTCTTAATCTCTTCGTGGCTTTTTACTAAGTGTTCTACTAACTCTAACAGTTTTTGACTTTCCATACTTTAGTATACTAGGGTCTAAATATTAAATCCGGTATGTGTATGGTTTGCTATTTTCTACGTGCGGGTTTTACTTGAAATGCCGATAAAAGAAAAAAGTGCACTTGTTCGAGCTGATAAGAATATTTTACCAAATTGTTGTTTAATGTAAGAAGAATTATTTTTAATTTTTTGAATAGTAAACTTAATGTGTGGTATTAAAAATTATGTACATACGATTTAAGATGTCGTCGTACGGTACTGCCACTTTTCACTAATTTTCTTAAGGTAATTCTCTTGATTTTGAACACTTTTCCCAGAGGTCTTTGTCTAACTGTTTTCTTTACTTTAGGTAACCACACACTTATATGATTAAAGAAAAAGCTGTATTTAATCAGTTATTAGTTAAGCGTTACCATTTTTTTTTAATGAAGTGTGGGGCCACAATGTTAAAGACAGGAATCTGCCATGGCAGAATTCTGAATTTGTAGGCCTTTTATTTGCGTAAATTTATTACTAGATTTTGTAAACTTGTATTGTTTTTTCTTTCTATGCAAATAAAAAATATTTATTATTATTATTTATTATTACTATTACTTGATGTCTCGGAATTCATTCTAAAGTAGTTTTTGAAATCATTCGGTTCTACTGTCTTTATGTGATGCAGGAGATTTACCTGAGTAAATTATGCCTGCGTAATAGCAACACAAACTTTTCCAAGAGGATTCATCATGATGTTTTCTGGCCAAATTTTGCTCAGAAACTAAACTTGGAAAGAAATATTGATCGTATGAGGACTTTATTAAAATATTGACAATAGATTGTCAATACGAAATATTGACAATAATATTGACCGTGTGAGGTCCGCTTTAAATCTAAAATCGGTTGTGTCTCTTTTTCACACCGCGTAAGTTCCTCGCGGCGATTAAGCCGCGTTGACACGGGTCAAGTGAACTGATCATGTCAAATGAATTCATATAAAATGAACGTTATTTGAACGTGTAAACCGACAATTCATTTGGCATGCTTGATTTCAGATGAATAACTCGCGAGTTGAATCTAGTTCAACTTTTTCGTTCATGTCGAAGAAAACAAAATGTCCGCGTCACGTTGGACGGAAGAGAAAAGTTATGTTACCAAAAATATCCATGTTTGTGGGAGTGTAAATGTTTAGATTATAAAAATAGAGATAAGCGGGGAGCTGCAATTACAAATATTATCACCGAAATGCGTGAAAATGGTATTATTATGACCATAGCCGAGGTAAAAATACGAATTAAAACAATTCGAACAACATACTCTGCCGAAGTAAGAAAAATTAACTCATCTATGAAGAGTGGAGCATCAACTGATGACCTATATACACCTACTTGTGGATGGTTCAAAATTGCTGATAGTTGTTTTACGTGAAACGCATGATAATTTGGTAAGTAAAAGTCAAATGAATCGGCTTGAAAAATATAATCAGATTATCATACAATCATATTCATCTGCCATGGCACTGAACCAGTAGTACTAAAATAATTAGTATAACTGTCGCGAATTTTTGAAGCACGTTCTGAATAATTATTAGTGCCTTGCCGGCCTAGTGGAATTGTTGCTGTTGGAAAAGTTCTCCATGATCCGGGTATAACCTGTTCCCTATCCAAGTCCTCCACATCTACTACTCCTTGGCTAATGTAAGTAGAGGGAGAAGTTTTCCGTAACCAGTTATGCAAGACTGTTGTTGTTTTTACAATCAACGTCGCTTTTTCTGGAGCAAGCGGAATAGGGCGTTCCAATATTCTAAATTTTGCTACCAGTAGCCTAAAGGCATTTTCTGAAATACGTCTTGCTCGGCTTAACCGGTAATTAAAAATTTTTTGTTGCAATGATAAATTTATTCTGGAATAGGGCTTTATAAGATAAGATTTTAAGGGAAAAGCATCATCTGCGACAATAACTCCTTCTGAAGGAATGTTTAACTGTGAATTTTCTAATTTTTGATATAATGTACTTTGAGTAAAAATACTTGCATCTAAAGCTCTTCCTTGGGCTCCTATATTAACATATATAAAGCAATAATCTGCGTCCACCAATGCCAATAATACAATGCTGTAAGTTCCTTTATAATTATAGAAGTCTGATCCTGCATGAATTGGGTTTCTTAATAAAATATGTTTTCCATCTAGGGCCCCAATACACATCGGAAAGTTCCATTTTGTTGCGAATCCTTCTTGTATATTCTTCCAGTGCGCTTCGGTATTGGGAACCTACAAAAAAAAGATCTAATTACGAAATATTAATACATATTTTTTAAAAGTATCTACAAAATGTGCTGCGAATACGTTTACAAAAAGACCGTCATTAATTTTGTAAATAATTAATAGACATAATTATTTTTTTAAGGCAAGCCAAGTATCATCCAATGATGGTGTTTCAGAAGATTTACCCAGTACGTCGGAACATTCACCAGCTAGGACAACCCAAGCCGATTCTGAGGTTATCCCGAGGGTTACCCAAACACCTAAGCGTAAAAAAATAATTCAGAAAAGTGATAACTGCTACTACAGCTGTAGAAAAATTAGAAAATATATGCAAAACTAGTGCAGACGCATTACAGGAGGATGAATTTGAAATTTATGGAAGATACATAGCCTCGCAGCTACGATCGATGGACCTAGGAAGAGGATATTGATGTTCAAAATCAGATTAACAACATTTTATCAAAGTCAAGAATAGAAGACATCAAATGCAAAAAGAGTCTTCATAACACTTTTTCAATTCCTCATCCGGAAGAGAGTTTATAATTAAGATTAATATCTAATCTGTTTTTGAAGGTGGTAGACAATGGTACAGTGAAAACATCTTGTCGGACTTGCATTGTCTTATTTATTTAATGTAACACGATGTTTCGGTTGTTAAGTATCTCCTTCCGTTATCAAGTGTAAACTGACAGCAAACTACTATTCTATAGGCTTATATACTAGATGTGTGTAGCGATGTGGAAAGGTTTCTAAATCCGGAATAGCAGAGCACGCGTGGCATAATGGACACAATAACCATTGGTCAGAAGCCAAGATTCTGCACAAGGAACAGCACTGGCGGAAGAGGAAGTTCGTAGAGGCAGTTTTCATTTCACAGAATCAGGGGATCTTCAGCCAGCCAAGCGTCGATGTACCCAAGATCTGGAAGCCTCTACTCTCAGGACAGTGTAGGATCTAGAGAGAGGCGTGTCTTCCCCCCAACTCTTTTCACGGATGACTTTCCTTTTCCCATCGCTGCACACATCTAGTATATAAGCCTATAGAATAGTAGTTTGCTGTCAGTTTACACTTGATAACGGTTGGAGATACTTACCAACCGAAACGTCGTGTTACATTAAATAAATAAGACAATGCAAGTTCGACAAGATGTTTTCAAAGGTGCTCTTGTCTTAAGAACTCTATGGAAATTTGTCGCCCATCTCCTCTACTAATTTTCATATTTCTTGGGTCTACCTCTCTTCTAGACAGGACCAGTAGGTTCTCCGACTGTCGAGGAGTATATTTCTTTAAGTCTTTAATTTATTTTGTTGAGTTAATGGTTTATTACCGTAATTAGTGTTTAGGTTTTCGGTTTTTATTTGTAATAAATTAGGTACTTTGTTATATTCTAGGCAACAGTGGTCGTGAGGCGAGAATATTTCTGTATCTACCTCAATTTCTTTTTCAATATTAAATTTCAAATTTTATGTACAGTAATGCTTGATTTTGTTGAATATATTTGGAGAAAATTACCGAATAACTCTTAAATCTCAAATTGTTCGTGTCTCTTTTTCACACCTCGTAAGTTCCTCGCGGTTCTTATTGCTCAATCTGGTCTTTATCGACATTTGTTACAACGTACTACAAAAATAACGTATTTACATTTTCATAACACTTTTTTATGTCAAAATTTCCAAATCCAAATAAACCTTTTTTTTCTAAAACAAATCCCTATGCCCCAATATACACGATTTCCCGTCTATTTTAAGCATTAACCCCTCTCTCAGGAGGAGAGCTTTTGTCTAAGCACAACAGCACCTGAACGCCGAGCCAATAATAGGGCTCCATTAATCTTTAGCTCTATAAGGGCGCTTTTGTGCCCCCCCTCCCCCCTCGCTAGCAACCAAGAAAGAATACACTAAGACGACGTTTCGTGTCAGGTGGTTTCTTCAGGCTCTATTTTTATCCGACTTTTAGTACGATTGCTCACTTATCATACAGGGTGGTTTTTCCTCGTATAAACCTTCAATAAATTCCATTGTAAATCTCTTTCTTGTAAGCCACTTTAGACTGGGCCCTAAATAGCCCTCGTTATATACGTTTCAGGATTGGGAAAAAGGTTTCGAGGGCCTGAGCGGGGTGGCGGGGATGGAAGGGCCTTTTATTAAAGGTATTTAAAAGGTCGTGGGGCTGTTATTGTTAAGTTGAGCTGTTTTGATAGGAACTAATTCGGCGCGAACGGTTTTTGGGGGAGAACTAAGAGGTTTTACTGGTCTCGAGTGTGTTTTTGTTCGGTGTAGTAGGAATTCTGGTGTTTAGTAAAAGTGGAATTACACTTTTCTAATTCACGTCCGAAATACCGCCTTTACCTCCCTGTAATTGTATCACAGAAACATTTCATTACCCCACCTTACGGAGCTACTTTATATGGAAATTGGGTCGCTTTCATCCCCCCGAACTTGTGCGGGATATTGTTTCGTCTGCATTAATTTCAGAGGGTGACTCTGTATTTGTTTAGTGTCTCCACTTGGATTCTTCTCTTTCTTGTTCTTAACTTTTGTCGTTTGTGTCTGTTTTACGGGTATTTACCCCCCTTAGGTTTAAGTAGATGGGGCAATAAGCTTAGCCCTGTTTGTTGATGTTTAGTTTAATGAGGGTTGGAAATGAGGCATTGGGAGGGAAAATTATTAAAAATATTATTGATTTAAAGTGTTTTTAGGGTAGTTTTTAATGGTGGGCGTAATTTTTTAAGCTAGAAACCTCATCCAAGGATTATTTGACCATTGCAATGAAATGGTGGGTATTCGAATTCAAATTTATTAAGCCAAAATAACATGAATTATTGGAAATTCAGCCTACCCGTGTTGTTTATAGAAAATGCAATGTATCGTGTATATATGTATATATGTGTACGTATAAATATGTACATTTTGGACTGCACATTTCGAACCATTTCGGGCATTATTCGACGTATTTCTTGACAAATGTGTTATTTTAAATCATTTATCTTTGATTACACATCCTTTTTTATATCTTTATAAAAAAAATCTAGTGGTGTTAGATCGGGTGTTCTTGGTGGCCACTCAATAACACCGCTTCTTCCAATGCACCCGTCGTGGAAAGTGTCGTGCAAATAAGTTCAAACTTCCACAGCAAAATGGGGGGGAGCACCATGTTGTTGGTATCGGATGTTATAGTGTGGCAAATCCGGACGTTCTATCTTAAGAAAAAAAAATTTCTTCCTCTTTTGGGGTTCGTCCATTGCGCCCAAATACACCACAGCCTCAAAGCTTATTTTGCTCACCCCGATATACGTCTATACTACCCAGCCTAGCACCTCGCTGCTCTGTACCAGTCGGTACAGGTCTTTTACTGCAATTACAAATTACATGTCGGACCGTTTGTAACTTCTTTTCGCACAACCAGCAATTATACACTCCAATTCCGTTCATTAACAGCCATGAGTCCCGTGTTCTGAGTGTTCCTTCCAAATGTAATTTTTTCATCTATTTCAAAGTTCATAAACGTGTTTTCTCTCTTCAGCGGTCTCACTTCCTTTCACCCAGTTCCTGATTTCACTGCGGACTGTGCTTCTTGGAACTCCCATTGCAGGTTCCGGTCCTATGTAAGGTGCTGTAGAACTTTTCTTGCTAGTTCATCGGCTTTTTCATTTCCTGGCAGACCTGTATGTCCTGGAACCCATATCAGCCTAACTAAGTTACGATCTCCTAAGGTTTTTCAGTTCTATGAAGCATTCCCAAACCAGCTTTGATGTAGCCCTAGGGTTCGATAAGGCCCTTAGGGCGGCTTGGCTATGTGTTATTATTAGGATCTGCTTATTAGTATATGCTCTTCTAATATTTTCATTAGTATCGCAATTATTTCTGTCTAAAAAACTGTGGCATGTCTTCCAAGTTAATGAGACGTTTCATGTGTAGGTTTTTCTTCGAAAGAATTCCAGCTCCCGTTCCCTGGTCGGTCTTGGATGCATCTGGGTACCAAATAAGATCTTAGTCTGGTGTGCGGTTGCTGTCATTTTATGTCCACTTCAATCACCAGGTATATTGGTGGGAAATTAAGAAGGGCTTCCATGGATGCGGTTGGGGTAGACTTCATCACTCCTGTTATGCCTAGACATGCGAGCCTTGCTCCTACTTACAGGGTTTTTGGCCGCCTCGTTAATGCAGCATACCATTATACTCTGGTATAGATCCAGTGTGCCAGATTTGCCCATGCATGCATTTGGTCGTCAATAAAATTGATTCCGATCGCTTGGTTACTTTGAACCAAGAGTAGGAACCAACATCTCGACAAGCTTAATTTGGAGTTCAAGATAATCCTCATATATTTTATCTCTCTTAACAAAGGAATTTCTTTACCATGCAAGAATAGGGATCCAAGGTCCTCAATCTTTCGACTTTTGGTAAATGGTACAATTGCGGATTTGATGGGACTGATCTTAAGACCTTCCCTCTCTGTCTAGTTTTTCACGATGTTCAGAGCAGTTTGCATTCTTTCTCTCACCGTTGTATTAAATACTCCATTAACTAGTATCACGCAGTCATCTGCATATCCTAAAGTTCTAAAGTTTTTTTCCCTTAGTTTTAATAGCAGCCCGATCATCACCATGCACTACAGGATAGGCGAAAGAATACCCTCCTGTGGACATCCCTAAGTTACAAAAGCTTCCAGAGTTTCATTCAGCAGTTCGCACCTTAATGTGCTGCTTCGCGTTTATTCCAAGTTTTTCTATTGTCCTTGTAATCAACTTGAATGGTGGTATTGTCAAAAGCTCCTTCGACGTCCAGGAAGGCAGCTGGTAATACCTCTTTAGTTTCCGTTTTTCTGTAGATTTGCCTGCGGTGTAACCACCTTGGACTTGCAGCAGAGGATTTTCAACCAATGCTCTGTCTCTAATGTGTCTGTCGAGCAGTTTTTCTAGTGTCTTCAGAAGAAAAGCCATAAGACTTATCGGTCTGAAAGATTTGGCATGAGAATAGTCAGTTTTTCAGTGCTTGGGTATAAAATCAATCAGTACCGGCTTGCATCTAAAACGGATATATCCATAAGCTAGACTGGCCCTTAATATCTCAGTCAGTCAGTCTTGCATCACTGCTGGATCGATTCCATCTTGGCTAGCAGATTTGTAGGGCTTAAATGAGTTGATGGCCTATTTGATCTCATGTTACAAATTTTTTGGCAGCTTCCCAGTCCTCTCGAGGTGCTTTATGTTGTCATCGTTTTGTACTGTCCTGACTGCTAGTTATGTTGTCTTTTTTAACGCACCCAGGAAAATGTACTTACCCGAAAAAGCTAATCGTACTCCTTGACAAAAAACTTTTGGAATCCAGCACGGTCTGGAACGCTTTCCAGTTCCTCGCAGTACTTTTTTCCAGAGTTCTTTTTTGCCTGCCTTAGCCACTTATTATAGTCAGTTAAAGATGTCCCATCTTCCACTGTATTTGGTTTTGTTAAATTCTTTTCTAACAGTCCTCTTCATCTTTTCAAGGCCTTTGTTCCACCACATGGTTTTTCTGGATGCAACCCTTTTGATTTCCGGACTGTTATTGTCGTAGCACTTAATGATTGTGTCAGTCAGTTTCTCCACGTATTCATTTACTTTGTGCCACTTATCCTTACACCAATCCGCACTAGCTCGCGATCGAGTTCTACCTTACAGTTACGCCAATCGGTTCTTTCGGATTTCGATGAGTTGTTATTTCCCGGTTAACAACCGTAATTTCAAAACAAATGTATCTATGGTCCAAGCAATTCTCCTCCATGGATACATGCCATGAATTATTTATGTAGTTAAGTCTATAACCTCAGATCATGTCAGTTCCTGAATACCTGCACCCTCTCACTAGTCTCTCTCTAGGGCCTCTGTTGATGAAGAAAGTTGAACTGAAGATGTTGAACTTGGGTTATAAAGAAGGTATGCCGATCCGATTACAAAGTCCTTCGCGCTCCTCTTCTTATTTATTATTCTCACTGCTACTAGAACAAAAGAGAGTCATGGGTACTACTTGGAAGTTTTTCTTAGCCTGTCCCTGAACTTATCATAGATAAGTCTTCCATCGAGGCTCGCAAGACCTCTTATTACCTGCTTGTTGGTCCAGGGCTCTTCAATTAGGGCAATGTCAAGCGACTCTATTAGGAGCACTGGGAAATAGGGTTGCCAGAGCTAGAACAGTTCTTCTTCTAGAAAACTCTCTGGCATCTCTCATCTGTTAAATTTTCTTTAATGAAGAAAGGCCGATATCGATTTAATTGGGTATGTCCTTCCCTCATCCAGTGTGGATTTACATTGGACCAGTACCGATATAGTTCTGGGTATTTACGCCACCATTCAAGCTTCATCGGAAAAAAGAGGATATTTTTGACTAAATTTGGATTCTCCAAACACATATTT
Source organism: Anthonomus grandis grandis (assembly GCF_022605725.1). Taxonomy (NCBI): domain Eukaryota; kingdom Metazoa; phylum Arthropoda; class Insecta; order Coleoptera; family Curculionidae; genus Anthonomus; species Anthonomus grandis. The sequence goes on along the minus strand of NC_065563.1, from coordinate 10,559,859 downwards.
TGCAAAAGCTCACAAGTCTCCTTCTAAGAGTTCTTGATGTAATTGCATCTGATAGGGTGGTATTTATTTGTATGTAGTATTTTAAGAACACTTGTTTTCTAATATCCATGTCCTTTGCTACTTGCCTAGATGCTACATGCTGATTATCTTGAACCGCCAATAAAACTTCTAACTGCCTATTTCCATCAACTTGAGGAATACCACTTCTAGGAATATCTCTTACATGTTTGAATTGACTAAACTTCTACTCAATCTTGCGATATTGGCGGACAATTGGGGTATTTTTAATTAAATAACTGATAACCTTCCTGATGCATTCCAACTCGATTAACGTAGCCAATCATCATTAAGATTTCTATAACATAATTCAATATTTCATTTATATAAAAATGCTTCTTATTAGATAGGTACCTTTACTTTAGTGAAGTGCGTTAAAAAATACATAAATAGTTCATGAACGGTAACATTGTTTATAATTTAAAGCAAAATATTTATCATGTAAATATTTTTTAACGACGTCACTGTAGTGACGCCTTGAGTCCGTGGCATCAGCAACGAGATTGAGCGGCGTTGTCATGTCATTACCTTTTTCTTTTAAATAATCACTTCATTAAAAAATATCTTATCATAGTTTATTTAAAAAAAACGTTTGATATCTTATTGAAGAGGAACAGTAGCACTGTTTTTTGTCTGTCAAATTAACACTTTCGCTGCCGGTAGATGGCCCTAACATTACACTAGCATTTCACTGATATATTGCATTTTCAACAATTATAGTGAAAAAATATTGCAATAATATTACAACTACTACATATGTGCATTATTAACTTTGCATTGTATGTGCAATATTGTAGCAAGAAACATGTAATATTATATTTGTTATATTTTAAATGCAAGGTTACTGTAATGTTGTAACGATATTGCAGAAGTAATATATCAAAAGAATTATTGCTGCAATATAACATGCCGACATGATGGTAATTTCCAGTTTATTTATAACTAATAATGAAATTTATAAATTTATAGAATTACAAAAATATATAGAAATTCAAAACATTTATAGAAATATAAACAAATATAACGAAATACAAAAAAAAAAAAATTTTGTTTTCTTTCAAAATTTTGCTTCACAAAAATAACAAGAAAAAAAAACATAATTATCCCACCATAAAAACCCCATTTGACTACCTGAGGTATTAAACGCGGGAGCCACGTTGTTGGGCACTGAACGTGTTAAGTGAAAAACGTGTTTTTTTGCAATTTCTACATAAGCATTTGGCATCATTGTGAACAAACTGCGCAAGTGCCATGGCATGCTACTTCCAGCCTTTCAATGTCTTAAGATTTTTACTTATTTTCCTCACAAACACAAACACAAAATCCCATTTTTATTCCTGGAACAATCCGGGACGTTTCAAAGGCTTCGAACGCTAAAATATTAAGAACGGCGCCCCCTGCCCCTTTAAAAAGCATCTCATGTCCGCACTTCCTCCGGATCTCCCTCCATCCCGGAATAGGAAACGCAAAAAAAAAGGGTAATTTATGGCCCTCACGTTTTCGGGATAACGCCGAAAGGATTTTCGGTTTCTTTGATTTCCGCTAAACCTCCCTCTCGCCCTCCCGTGTGTTGTTTCTCGTTTTCAATGGAGGGGGACGGGGGTGCTAATTGATTTTTTTTTCTTTTCGGTTGTTCTTGTTTCGGACATTTCTGCCCTTTAATTGATGATTTGTCGCCGTCATTGATTGAAAAACTATAGTGAGTTTTCCCTTATTCTCGTTAATTAAACCATAACGTGAGAGTGGAAATTTATTATCCAGTTACGGGAACGAGTTGTTTGATTTCCCGTTTGGGGGGGTGTTAATCCGACTTCCGGTCAAAAAGGCGGAAGATTTATTCACCAGAGGGGGGTAGCTAAACAGTTGTAATCTTATATACAGGTTGTTACTTTTATAATTACTCCTAAGGCTCTTTTAGCTAAATGCGGGAAAATAATTTAAATTTAAAAGTTTCAGGAGCGGTAGCAGACCGACCGAAAAACCGGGATATTCGGCGGGCACAATGGGGGGAATTACGACATTGTCCGGGGGTAATAACTGGCCGCCTAATGCCGCATTAATGCCGCCGTCCCGTACCTCTCTGATAAATTATTATTGAAATTACGCCGAATTGTTTTTGGTTCCCGGAGCGTACGTCGCGTCGCTTTCCCGACCGGGCGGGCGGTGGGATTTTCAGGTGGGATTCCGACGGCGAAAAGCGGATTTTCCCCGGCGTAATTTAAGAACAACGGGGTCCGTAGATGTGTGTGACGGTTAAACTCGGATTTCGCTTTATCCTTTTTTATATTGTCGCTTTAGGTGGCTTTAGAATCAGATCGACGATAATAGGACTTTAATGACCATTTTTTTTTCTCAGTTTCTACTGTTACAGGATTAGTTATGCTTTAAACGAGATCCGGAGTATCCTAACTTATGTCTATTTTATTAAAATTCCATTTAAAATATAAATAAAAATCCAATGGCGTTAAATCTGACGACCTTGCTGGCCATTCAATAAAACCCCCCCCTTCCAATCCATCTATTTCGGAAAATATTGGTAAGGTAATCTCGTACTGTTCGCGAATAGTGTGGGGGGAGGGTCGCTATTCTGTTGGAACTATATCGAATCTGCCGGTATAAATGGGCTTTCACCATTTGGATAAAGTGCAATTAAACTAGGTACTATCTGATTTTGAAGCAATTCTAAATATTTTTCAGAGGTAAGTGCGCCCTCAATAAAATAGGGACCCATAATTGACGTGCCCACAATCCCTGCCAATACGTTTACAGAAAAACGTTGTTGAAAGTATGTTCTGCGTGTAATATGCGGATTTTCCAAAGCCCAGTAATGCCCAGTATGTAAAAATTTGCCTCATCCGTAACTGAAATTTTCATGGTAAAGTTTGGGCTTAACTTCTGGTTAACCACTCACAAAAGTGTACTCGAAGCGGCAAATCTCTTGGAAGTAGGGCTTGTACCCTCTGCACATGAAACGGGAACAGCAACTCGTGCCTGTTCGTGTGAAAATAACGATCGAAAACGATCACAGCCACCAACAAACTAAGTACTGCTAAAGATTCCAAACAACAAAATCCAAACATTATGACTTGTTTACTATCAGTTATTAATAAATAAAATAAGTTCGTCTGATACACGTTCTGTTGACATTTGTTTAACTTTATTTCGGAAACTGGAATTTGGTTGTTCTTCAAAATGATCTTATCCCTGCTCTGATAACTTTGTATCCGCATTTGGAAGAACCCGACATGCACCAACGTGATCTTTTTTTCAGCAAGATGAACACACTATGCTTTACGCGTTTGAGGATTTATTTGCCAGACCTTTCAGGTCATTTCTTATTTTCTAAGCCTGGACACGAATTGCCTGGAAAAGATGCCAAAGCAGTGACGCCTTTTAAGATAAAAGGTAAAATAGTATAGTAAAATAGTATACTTTTCGGGTATACTCCCCGTATCGAATTTTTTCACCAAAAATTGATTTTTTTCGAAATCAAACTAAGTATACCAGCGTCTTATTTGGGTCACCTAGATTACGAAAACACCGGGTTATAACAGGATCCGAGCAGAACTAAGGGAATGAGAGCACTTTGAAAATCCTGAAAAAGTCGTTTTCGACGTCCATTTTTGAGGCCAAAAATGGGCATCAAAAATGCCATATCTCGGCTATCGTAAAAGCTACGATTTTGCGGATGGTCTCGTTGGATTCAGAATGACAAAACTAAGACAAAACCGTTGGAATTTTCCCGATAGCTCCCATAGAAGCCGAGATATCGACCTTCAAAGTTTGGAATTTTTCATTTTTCGGGTATACCCCCCCGTATCGAATTTTTTCACCAAAAATTGATTTTTTTCAAAATCAAACTAAGTGTACCAGCGTCTTATTTGGGTCACCTAGATTATGAAAACACCGGGTTATAACAGGATCCGAGCAGAACTAAGGGAATGAGAGCACTTTGAAAATCCTGAAAAAGTCGTTTTCGACGTCCGTTTTTGAGGCCAAAAATGGGCATCAAAAATGCCATATCTCGGCTATCGTAAAAGCTACGATTTTGCGGATGGTCTCGTTGGATTCAGAACGACGAAACTAAGACAAAACCGTTAGAATTTTCCCGATAGCTCCTATAGAAGCCGAGATATCGACCTTCAAAGTTTGGAATTTTTAATTTTTCGGGTATACCCCCCCGTATCGAATTTTTTCACCAAAAATTGATTTTTTTCAAAATCAAACTAAGTATACCAGCGTCTTATTTGGGTCACCTAGATTACGAAAACGCCGGGTTATAACAGGATCCGAGCAGAACTAACGGAATGAGAGCACTTTGAAAATCCTGAGAAAGTCGTTTTCGACGTCCGTTTTTGAGGCCAAAAATGGGCATCAAAAATGCCATATCTCAGCTATTAGAAATGCTACGACCTTGCGGATGGTCTCGTTGGATTCAGAATGATAAAACTAAGACAAAACCGTTGGAATTTTCCCGATAGCTCCCATAGAAGCCGAGATATCGACCTTCAAAGTTTGGAATTTTTCATTTTTCGGGTATACCCCCCCGTATCGAATTTTTTCACCAAAAATTGATTTTTTTCGAAATCAAACTAAGTATACCAGCTTGTTATTTGGATCACCTAGATTACGAAAATACCGGGTTATAACAGGATCCGAGCAGAACTAAGGGAATGAGAGCACTCTGAAAATCCGGAAAAAGTCGTTTTCGACGTCCGTTTTTGAGGCCAAAAATGGGCATCAAAAATGCCTTATCTCAGCTATTAAAAGTGCTACGACTTTGCGGATGGTCTCGTTGGATTCAGAATGACGAAACTAAGACAAAACCGTTGGAATTTTCCCGATAGCTCCAATAGAAGCCGAGATATCGACCTTCAAAATTTGGAATTTTTCATTTTTCGGGTATACCCCCCCGTATCGAATTTTTTCACCAAAAATTTTTTTTTTCGAAATCAAACTAAGTATACCAGCGTCTTATTTGGGTTACCTAGATTACGAAAACACTGGGTTATAACAGGATCCGAGCAGAACTAAGGGAATGAGAGCACTTTGAAAATCGTGAAAAAGTCGTTTTCGACGTCCGTTTTTGAGGCCAAAAATGGGCATCAAAAATGCCATATTTCAGCTATTAGAAGTGCTACGACCTTGCGGATGGTCTCGTTGGATTCAGAATGACAAAACTAAGACAAAACCGTTAGAATTTTCCCGATAGCTCCCATAGAAGCCGAGATAACGACCTTCAAAGTTTGGAATTTTTAATTTTTCGGGTATACCCCCCCGTATCGAATTTTTTCACCAAAAATTGATTTTTTTCAAAATCAAACTAAGTGTACCAGCGTCTTATTTGGGTCACCTAGATTATGAAAACACCGGGTTATAACAGGATCCGAGCAGAACTAAGGGAATGAGAGCACTTTGAAAATCCTGAAAAAGTCGTTTTCGACGTCCGTTTTTGAGGCCAAAAATGGGCATCAAAAATGCCATATCTCGGCTATCGTAAAAGCTACGATTTTGCGGATGGTCTCGTTGGATTCAGAACTATGAAACTAAGACAAAACCGTTGGAATTTTCCCGATAGCTCCCATAGAAGCCGAGATATCGACCTTCAAAGTTTGGAATTTTTCATTTTTCGGGTATACCCCCCCGTATCGAATTTTTTCACCAAAAATTGATTTTTTTCGAAATCAAACTAAGTATAGCAGCGTCTTATTTGGGTCACCTAGATTACGAAAACACCGGGTTATAACAGGATCCGAGCAGAACTAAGGGAATGAGAGCACTTTGAAAATTCTGAAAAAGTTGTTTTCGACGTCCGTTTTTGAGGCCAAAAATGGACATCAAAAATGCCATATCTCAGCTATTAGAAGTGCTATGACCTTGCGGATGGTCTCGTTGGATTCAGAATAAAAAAACTAAGACAAAACCGTTTGAATTTTCCCGATAGCTCCCATAGAAGCCGAGATATCGACCTTCAAAGTTTGGAATTTTTCATTTTTCGGGTATACCCCCCCGTATCGAATTTTTTCACCAAAAATTGATTTTTTTCGAAATCAAACTAAGTATACCAGCTTGTTATTTGGGTCACCTAGATTACGAAAATACCGGGTTATAACAGGATCCGAGCAGAACTAAGGGAATGAGAGCACTTTGAAAATCCTGAAAAAGTCGTTTTTGACGTCCGTTTTTGAGGCCAAAAATGGGCATCAAAAATGCCTTATCTCAGCTATTAAAAGTGCTACGACTTTGCGGATGGTCTCGTTGGATTCAGAATGACGAAACTAAGACAAAACCGTTGGAATTTTCCCGATAGCTCCAATAGAAGCCGAGATATCGACCTTCAAAATTTGGAATTTTTCATTTTTCGGGTATACCCCCCCGTATCGAATTTTTTCACCAAAAATTTTTTTTTTCGAAATCAAACTAAGTATACCAGCGTCTTATTTGGGTTACCTAGATTACGAAAACACTGGGTTATAACAGGATCCGAGCAGAACTAAGGGAATGAGAGCACTTTGAAAATCGTGAAAAAGTCGTTTTCGACGTCCGTTTTTGAGGCCAAAAATGGGCATCAAAAATGCCATATTTCAGCTATTAGAAGTGCTACGACCTTGCGGATGGTCTCGTTGGATTCAGAATGACAAAACTAAGACAAAACCGTTAGAATTTTCCCGATAGCTCCCATAGAAGCCGAGATAACGACCTTCAAAGTTTGGAATTTTTAATTTTTCGGGTATACCCCCCCGTATCGAATTTTTTCACCAAAAATTGATTTTTTTCAAAATCAAACTAAGTGTACCAGCGTCTTATTTGGGTCACCTAGATTATGAAAACACCGGGTTATAACAGGATCCGAGCAGAACTAAGGGAATGAGAGCACTTTGAAAATCCTGAAAAAGTCGTTTTCGACGTCCGTTTTTGAGGCCAAAAATGGGCATCAAAAATGCCATATCTCGGCTATCGTAAAAGCTACGATTTTGCGGATGGTCTCGTTGGATTCAGAACTATGAAACTAAGACAAAACCGTTGGAATTTTCCCGATAGCTCCCATAGAAGCCGAGATATCGACCTTCAAAGTTTGGAATTTTTCATTTTTCGGGTATACCCCCCCGTATCGAATTTTTTCACCAAAAATTGATTTTTTTCGAAATCAAACTAAGTATAGCAGCGTCTTATTTGGGTCACCTAGATTACGAAAACACCGGGTTATAACAGGATCCGAGCAGAACTAAGGGAATGAGAGCACTTTGAAAATTCTGAAAAAGTTGTTTTCGACGTCCGTTTTTGAGGCCAAAAATGGACATCAAAAATGCCATATCTCAGCTATTAGAAGTGCTATGACCTTGCGGATGGTCTCGTTGGATTCAGAATAAAAAAACTAAGACAAAACCGTTTGAATTTTCCCGATAGCTCCCATAGAAGCCGAGATATCGACCTTCAAAGTTTGGAATTTTTCATTTTTCGGGTATACCCCCCCGTATCGAATTTTTTCACCAAAAATTGATTTTTTTCGAAATCAAACTAAGTATACCAGCTTGTTATTTGGGTCACCTAGATTACGAAAATACCGGGTTATAACAGGATCCGAGCAGAACTAAGGGAATGAGAGCACTTTGAAAATCCTGAAAAAGTCGTTTTTGACGTCCGTTTTTGAGGCCAAAAATGGGCATCAAAAATGCCATATCTCAGCTATTAGAAATGCTACGACCTTGCGGATGGTCTCGTTGGATTCAGAACTACGAAACTAAGACAAAACCGTTGGAATTTTCTCGATAGCTCGAATAGAAGCCGAGATATCGACCTTCAAAGTTTGGAATTTTTAATTTTTCGGGTATACCCCCCCGTATCGAATTTTTTCACCAAAAATTGATTTTTTTCAAAATCAAACTAAGTGTACCAGCGTCTTATTTGGGTCACCTAGATTACGAAAATACCGGGTTATAACAGGATCCGAGCAGAACTAAGGGAATGAGAGCACTTTGAAAATCCTAAAAAAGTCGTTTTCGACGTCCGTTTTTGAGGCCAAAAATGGGCATCAAAAATGCCATATCTCAGCTATTAGAAATGCTACGACCTTGCGGATGGTCTCGTTGGATTCAGAATGATAAAACTAAGACAAAACCGTTGGAATTTTCCCGATAGCTCCCATAGAAGCCGAGATATCGACCTTCAAAGTTTGGAATTTTTCATTTTTCGGGTATACCCCCCCGTATCGAATTTTTTCACCAAAAATTGATTTTTTTCGAAATCAAACTAAGTATACCAGCTTGTTATTTGGATCACCTAGATTACGAAAATACCGGGTTATAACAGGATCCGAGCAGAACTAAGGGAATGAGAGCACTCTGAAAATCCTGAAAAAGTCGTTTTCGACGTCCGTTTTTGAGGCCAAAAATGGGCATCAAAAATGCCATATCTCGGCTATTAGAAGTGCTACGACCTTGCAGATGGTCTCGTTGGATTTAGAATGACAAAACTAAGACAAAACCGTTTGAATTTTTCCGATAGCTCCCATAGAAGCCGAGATATCGACCTTCAAAGTTTGGAATTTTTCATTTTTTTGGGTATACCCCCCCGTATCGAATTTTTTCACCAAAAATTGATTTTTTTCGAAATCAAACTAAGTATACCAGCGTCTTATTTGGGTCACCTAGATTACGAAAATACCGGGTTATAACAGGATCCGAGCAGAACTAAGGGAATGAGAGCACTCTGAAAATCCTGAAAAAGTCGTTTTCGACGTCCATTTTTGAGGCCAAAAATGGGCATCAAAAATGCCATATCTCAGCTATTAAAAGTGCTACGACCTTGCGGATGGTCTCGTTGGATTCAGAATGACAAAACTAAGACAAAACCGTTGGAATTTTCCCGATAGCTCCCATAGAAGCCGAGATATCGACCTTCAAAGTTTGGAATTTTTCATTTTTTTGGGTATACCCCCCGTATCGAATTTTTTCACCAAAAATTGATTTTTTTCGAAATCAAACTAAGTATACCAGCGTCTTATTTGGGTCACCTAGATTACGAAAATACCGGGTTATAACAGGATCCGAGCAGAACTAAGGGAATGAGAGCACTCTGAAAATCCTGAAAAAGTCGTTTTCGACGTCCGTTTCTGAGGCCAAAAATGGGCATCAAAAATGCCATATCTCAGCTATTAAAAGTGCTACGACCTTGCGGATGGTCTCGTTGGATTTAGAATGACAAAACTAAGACAAAACCGTTTGAATTTTCCCGATAGCTCCCATAGAAGCCGAGATATCGACCTTCAAAGTTTGGAATTTTTCATTTTTTTGGGTATACCCCCCCCGTATCGAATTTTTTCACCAAAAATTGATTTTTTTCGAATTCAAACTAAGTATACCAGCGTCTTATTTGGGTCACCTAGATTACGAAAGCACCGGGTTATAACAGGATCCGAGCAGAACTAAGGGAATGAGAGCACTTTGAAAATCCTGAAAAAGTCGTTTTCGACGTCCGTTTTTGAGGCCAAAAATGGGCATCAAAAATGCCATATCTCAGCTATTAGAAATGCTACGACCTTGCGGATGGTCTCGTTGGATTCAGAACTACGAAACTAAGACAAAACCGTTGGAATTTTCTCGATAGCTCGAATAGAAGCCGAGATATCGACCTTCAAAGTTTGGAATTTTTCATTTTTCGGGTATACCCCCCCGTATCGAATTTTTTCACCAAAAATTGATTTTTTTCGAAATCAAACTAAGTATACCAGCGTCTTATTTGGGTCACCTAGATTACGAAAATACCGCGTTATAACAGGATCCGAGCAGAACTAAGGGAATGAGAGCACTCTGAAAATCCTGAAAAAGTCGTTTTCGACGTCCGTTTCTGAGGCCAAAAATGGGCATCAAAAATGCCATATCTCAGCTATTAAAAGTGCTACGACCTTGCGGATGGTCTCGTTGGATTTAGAATGACAAAACTAAGACAAAACCGTTTGAATTTTCCCGATAGCTCCCATAGAAGCCGAGATATCGACCTTCAAAGTTTGGAATTTTTCATTTTTTTGGGTATACCCCCCCGTATCGAATTTTTTCACCAAAAATTGATTTTTTTCGAAATCAAACTAAGTATACCAGCGTCTTATTTGGGTCACCTAGATTACGAAAACTGAACAATTATATTAAATAAATATAAAATATTGTCGAATTTAAGTACACAAATAGTGTACTATATATACAATAAAATAAATCAAATTGATACACAATTTGTTGATTATAGAACTACAGTTTTTTAAACACAATAGCATAGAGAACTTCTACACAAATTGATTCTGTACCATTTCCAGAATCAAATTGTATGTAAAATCTATACAATTGTTGAATTTTTATTCACCTATTTTTAAGAGTGTAGAGAGATTCATACAGGATCATCAATTTTTGAACAGATCAATTCAAAATAATGCAATTGATGAATCAATACTATGTTTTAAAGCAAAATTGACAGTTGAAAATTTCAAGATGGCTGCTGGGCGCCATCTTGAAAAAAAAAATTAAATGGAAAGGGTGGTCTTATGGCACATCATTTTGAAGCTCCTGACGAATTCAATATTTTTACCTACTACAAAATGGTGGTACATTTAATAATTACCTGAATACATTAACATTTAACAAATTTAGATGCTGGAAATGGTTGCCTTTAACTTCTTGACACAAGAACAGTCGGACCGAACATTTTCAAATACACTAACATCCATAATTCTACCAATATTCGTTACTGTCTGTCGTAAATCCAATACTGAAGCAGGTTCAGTTTTGTACAACTTTTGCGTCTAATCGCCCCATAAAAAAAAGTCTAGAGGTGTCAAATCTGGCGAGCGAGCTGGCCATTCCACATGTCCTCGATGGACAATTCAACGACCAAGGAAATTGTTATCTAGATTTAAGTTTAGTGGAACTCCATCTTGCTGGAATACAATATCCATATCGAATTCATTAGGATTCGTTTCGACAATTTCGGTGATTAGAAGAGGGTCAATACTATTTTCCCAAATACAGTTCCCAAATACAGTTAAATTTTGTTCGATGAATAGAGGCCCAACAATATGTTTGGCCTTTAATTTGACCCTTTGGACAAGAAAATCTCTTAACAGGGTCATCATTACTAGGAGGTGTAAATGAAGTGCGTGGAGAAGTCTAACGCATAAAAACATTTCATGACATAATAATCATCATTCACTAAAAATACATTTTTGTTTCTAAAAAAACAACAAATTTTCCACTCTATATCCTTGAAAAACACCCTTAATAACCCCAAAAACCACATTCCTGACTACCCTTTTCTATGCCCCATTCACGATCCCCTTCACCCCCACCGTGATGCACTCTATAATCCACCACCGCAACTTAATTACATACCCCCATCCAGACCGATTGGGGGGGGGTTGAAGGGAGAAAGGGGATAAACAGGGGGTGAGGGGGACCTAAAAGCTTTTAACATCCGGCGGAAACTGACCCAGCGCCACCTGTATCAGCAATCCGGAATCAAAGTAGCCGCAGCTGAATTATGAACTTTGAGATAATAATACTCCGAATATATCTGGAATTATTAGTAGCAGCAGTAGTAGTAATGGATATATTAAGGAGTTTTTAATTAAAAAAAAAACGATGGCGTGTCCACCAGCCATTGGCAAGTAAATAACTTGTGCTTATCTAAGCCATGGGGCTGTAACGAGAAGCATTCCGTCCGAGGACAAACAGCATTGGCCCTTCTCTGGAACAGCATTCTGCGGTAAGACGTACTGTCGGGTCAAGGAAATGCGCTTCTGAGCATTATCCGTACGATCCTCCTTCTGAGCGGACACTTCCAGCGAGTTCGCCGTTAACATGCACTTGATGTCCTCGGGACGAAATCCTCTGGCATCGATGAGGATCTAGAAAATTGAATTTCCCTTAAAAGTCCATTTAAAGTTTGTTCTGGATTACCTCGAAACGGTCTGGAAGAAAAAAGGCCTTGTCCATTATAAGGGAAGTTACCCGGTCCAGGTTAGAGGAGGTCTTCAGCTTGTCCACGAGCTCCTCTTGCCATTTGAAACCTGACGATAGTTTTTAGTTTAATGGTTTTTTTTTTTGGAAATTTGGGGTTTTACCGATTGACTCAAAGGATCTTTTGATCTTCTCGAAACATGGATCTTGGGCAAAGCAACGGCAGGCCTCTACGGTTAGTAGGACAGGTCGAAATCTGGCGAAGAACCCCATATGGGCATTTCACGGAGAATTTTGCGTGTTTTCCCTAAAATGTCACCTTGACAGTTAACCGATTTACCTTTAACCCTTAATAATCAGACACATTCATTTTGTGTTTTTGACGCCCACTGGAGTAACTTCCAAATTCTCATAACATTTTATATGATTTACTACCCCCGTACCCCCAAAAAAAAATGAACATATTTCTTGCTGCACATATGGCCCCAACGGCAGGTCCTTCTGCTAGAATCGCATCAGGTGATAATATAAGAAATGATCTATATGGCAGGGCGAAAATGGCCCCTTTTTATTATTACTTCCCACTTTTCTTCTCGTGCAGTTTGTTTCTGCCGCCCTTCGCGACGTTCCTGATCTCGCACAAATTAAAATCTGCACGGTGCACTTCAAACGCGTGCATACAGGGTGCTGCAGGCGTTTCGGGTGGGTGCGGGGGGGTCGCTGATTGCGAAGGGGTGTCTCGGAGTGCCACCCTTTATGTCCGACCGAAAGAGAGAAATTAAAAGGGGGTCGATTTTTTTTGGGCCCCGAAGGGATGGAGATGGGCGCTCGACGGGAAGGTGAGTTATTATTAATAAAAAAAAATAGGGAGATGTTATAGTTTTAATAGTGTGACGAAATTCAGGAACACACTTACTCTTGCAACATTTACATTTACTCTCGCAACACCTTTAAGCCGGACATCTTATGCACAGCCTCGGAGTTGGTGGTAAAGGAGCTGCCAGCTATCCAGGAATAATCCAGTTTTTATTGAACCAATTTTACACTAAAGTAAATAGAAATTCGTGTAAACTATAACGCCTTATGATAACTTTTGGCACTAAAAACATCCCCTCTGCTCCTTAAAGAGGGTAACTTGGATAAAGTTATAAATCTAACCTGCGGCTTACTTGTAGCATTTGCCCGGGACACATTAAACGGGTGTAATCATGTTTTTGGGGATATTAATTTGGGTTCAGGGGGATGAGGAGGGCGCGCCCTGATGTTCCCGAAGTTTCCTCCGCACTCACTTTTATCCTTTCCGGTAATTAATGCGTCTTCTTGGTGCGATTTAGCAGGGTGTAAACGCCTGAGGGTTGCTGTTTTGCGGCGTAAGTTTCTTGTCTACCTTAAAATTGTATGATTACAACCTAACTTCAAATACCAAATTTTCATTTTTAATTAAAAAAAAAAAAGGCTTTTTCCAGGGCATGTAACCCCGGATAATTTCTACTAACCAGTAACACACATAGGGGGCCAAATACGAGCCAAACTAACATCTAATTAAGGAAACCCAAGGGGGATTTTCCTCCTGGAACAGGTGAAACTGCGGACTACAAATGAAAATGGGGAAAATCTAATTCCGCCCTGGAAAATACCGATTCGGTGGCGTTAACAAAAGTTTCTTTATAAAATAGACGATGATCTGAAAAAGGAAGGGGGCGAGGGGGGGGGGAGAAGTTTTCGGATAAAAAGCAGGTGCAGAGGTACAGATTTGAAAAATCGAAATTTCTTTTTCGTTTTGAGTAAGAAAAGTGTCGGATTAAAGATGTTTTTGGGGATTGACAGGGTCGTTATTGCCGTTGTGCCGTAAGGGTATTGCGGTTTGACACATTAAATTTATTTTTTTTTTTGAGGGAATTTCTATGGGGCTAAAAAATTGACTTATACGGAAGTTATACGAAACACTAAAGCCGTTGCAAACAATAGAATTTAGCAATTGGTTATGGTATTACATCTATTAACTAAAATAAAATCAGTACAGTTTTTTGTGTTATAATTATGGACGTCTCGAAAAATTGATAATTTATCAGTTAAATATTTTGGCAAAAGATCTTGTTTTAATTTAAATATAAAAAAATTAACATTAAAAGCAATCCTTTGTTGAACAGATAACATATTTAAAACATTTAACATAATTTTAATAGGTGTGTATCGGTTGCATTTTAAAATCGTGTTAAAATCATGGCTCGATTTTGAATTTTCTCAATTTGGTTGATTTTATACTGAGGCAAATTATATAATAATGTTGAACAAAATTGAGAAAGTTTAGCATAAAGTGATAAATTTTGGCCTACTCTATTTATAAATCCGACCTTATTTGAAAACTTCCTCTTAATGTAATCAGCGTGAGAATGAAAATTTAAATTTGAGTCCAGAATTGTTGTTGCTTTCACCGTTTATTGTTATAGCAATGCTTTGGACATCTAGTGAACTTGTTTTAGATTTTTTTGCAAATATGCAGAATTTAGTGAAACTTAATTTGTTTTTACAAAGCCAGCAAAATAGATTTTTAAGTTCATCATTTATGTCCGCTATAATTTGTTTTAAGTTTTTACCAATAATATGTAACATGGTATCGTCTGCAAATAAAACTATAGAAAATTTTTTTGTTAGTCTTACTATGTCATTTATGTACAACAAAAACAGTAATGGGCCCTGTTAGGCGGGTGGCCGAGACCCGTTTGCGTTCATAAACCCAATATTTTGGTATAACTTAATGGGACCTAATCCATATTTTTTAGAGGTTATAGGAACAAAAAAAGTTATATATGCCGACTTTTAGTTTTGGTCGAGACAAAAGTTACGTAAAAAAAACAAAAAATGAAGTTCAAAAATTTAATTTCCAAATATTTTCAATATCTCAAAGTTTTGATAATATTTGAATTTAGGTATATATTTATGTTTTTCTAACTCTGTAAGAAATATTAGAATAAAACTTGAAACGCAAACATATATTTTTAAAAGCCACCAGCACAGAAAATGGAGGAGACAAGGGCCATCCAAAAACAGTCTAGTCTGGACCGATGACAATACTGCAATAAAAATATAAAAAATTAGTAAAACTCAAATTATTATAAAATCAGCCTAAAATTACCTAATCTTCAAACGGATCATTGTCCATATTATCTGTTTCATTAGCTGTATTTTGACAGTTCATGTTACATTTACACTCGGGGGTGCAAAATATTCCTTCATTTTTACAGGCACATTTATTAGTGTTGCAATTTTTTGATGTAATAATGATCTGATATCATCGGAAACAGGTGCTTTGTTTGAAAATTTTGGCACAAGGATATTGTTTTCTCGCACCCAGCCATAATTCGTAGGAACCATTTTATTCAACATACCAATGTGGCTTTGAATCCAAATTTTTACCTGGAAATAACATCTTAAAGAGAAAAATATGTCAATTAGAGGATTAAAAAATGCAGAATTAATATAGTTAATACCTTTGAACATGTAGACAAAATGCATCTTCAGTTGGCGGAATCTCTTTTGCTGATTTTTTTGTTTTTTGCGTCAATTTCTCGTTAAGGTTCTGACAGTTTTCCCTGTGATATAAGTACGAGACAAATGTTCTTGCCTTTTCTAAGCTTTCGCTTAACGAAACCTTTCCAAATTCATCCAAGTTAATTTTATTAATATTGCGAAAATAAATGCCCCAAGCAGAATTATTTCCAATTTTATAAAAGGAACTCGTTGGTCACAGCCCGTCAAAGCATGGGAGAGCTGGCAAACCATCACATATTTTTTTCCCAACGTATTCGCAATCGCATGAACTGCAATATATCTTTTTTTATTTAATACTTTTGTGCTGTGACCCTTTTCCATATATATTTTTGTCGTTATTCCAATAATAATAAAGTAACAATATAAGAACATCAGTGTCATCAGATTTAATCATAATTTTAGATGTCGAATAATTTTCATTAAGAAGGTGAAAGATTAACCTAGTGTCTGCCTCTTCATGATTGCACCGTAAAAAAGGGTCCTCTATATTCGTAGAATTTGATATCTAAAATAAAAAAATATATTGCACTTTTGCATTGATTAACCACGTTAATTTTTATAGCTTTACACAAGAATGTCCATCTTGAAGACCTCCTGCAACTATTATTTCTTTCCTTGCTGGTAGCTTTCTCGCAGAAGCAGTCATATGCTGTGTTATAAACTTTATTAGTGACATTTTGTTCATCGTAGTTACTTTAAAAAATTTCGATAATTTGGAACATTTCTCGAACCTATGTACCTACTTTCATTTCTTCCCTATGCTGTCTTTCCAAAGCTTTTATAGAGTCCTCTATATCATATCTATCAAATATGAGCGTTATTGTGTGGCATCGTTCATTTTCCTTTAATATCAACAAAAGTTTTTTCACCACAATATCGGCAATATCTTCAAACTTAAATTTTTCAGTAAGAGTAGTAATTGTTCTATATGTATATAGTACAAAAAGAAAAATGTTTATAGTAAAACCGTGGTAAAAGTATGGGAGCTAGTTGCTGTAAAGTGTGCTAATGTACAGTAACATACAGTGTGAGTCAATATGGGTACTACTAACACCAAGCATGCTGAAGTTACGGACACAGGTGTTGTAAACTCCAATTTTATAGTGGAAGAACAAGCTATAAATGTCCCTATGGATATCCGTATTCTGCTGTATATAATCACTGTGGCTGTTTTAACCTTGGTGTTACTAAAAATTAGGAAGGCTTACAGCAGAAACATGAAAAGAGACTTGTCAAGAAGTCTTATGCTGAAAGCTCCAGTTGGTGATGTCTAAGTAAGACTATAACATAGTGGTTTGTGTTTGTGAGTCCGTGTTAGTGAAAGAAGAAACAATGTGTTGGTGTAGAAAAACATTTTAGTAAAACCTGAAAGCAGTGACATTAAGGACGAGCGATTAAACGCCACCTGTTTATTGGAAGATGGAAGAAGGAGATTTTGCATCCGTCCCAGGACATGGACCACACAAATGTTATATTATAGTTGGTATGTAATTTTATTTATTTGTGTATATTTAGAATAAGATTTTTTTGGCTATTTAGCAGTTTTAAAATATTTTTGGGTGTAAAACTTTTTTTTTTTATTAGTTCATAAAGTAATCGAAAGTTATAATATTATAATATATTAAATAATATATTATAAAGTTACATATTACATATATATATATAGCTGAATAATAATTTTTATGTTGGATTTTTGTTTACATTTTTCATGTACTACTATTATGTTAGATTTTTTTTTACCGTAATTTAGGCTAAATTTAGTTATTTTTATGTCATCAACTTGGGAAGAACTTTATACCAAGTTATCAAATTTAAAAATATTAATTACTAACGAATCAAAAAGAGTCTTAAAGAAAAAAATACCTAAATCAGAGGAAATTAAAAAAGAAGTTAGGGATAATTTACTTAAATACTATAATACCTTTGTGCAACTTGTATTACATGATTACAAAAATTTAAGTCAAGAATAGTATTCGTGCACTGAATTAATTGATCCAAACGTGATTGAGGAGGATATTATTGACAGTGAAAACTCTTCAGAGGGTTCAGACGAAGAAAATACAAACACTGAAATTAAAATGGAAACTGGCAAAATGACGATGACTAAAATGGATTTTTTTAATTTCACCAGCAGGGTTTTGTGCAATGATTTTGATGGCTCAGCGGATAAACTTCGATCTTTTATTGACGCACTAACTTTAATCCAAGAAAATTGCGAAGGGCACGAAGCAAATGCCGTGGCTCTTATTAAAACTAAATTAGTTGGTAAAGCAAGAGACCTTATTGGCGATAATGATACCATACCACTTATAATTCAAAAACTAACAAGCAATATTAAGGGTGAAAGTTCGCAGTTAGTTTCGGCAAAATTATTAGCTCTTAAACAAGGATCCAGCGATACATGAAAATATGCATCTGACATAGAAGCTTTAGCAACAAGCTTAAAAAGAGCGTACATAAATGAAGGTGTACCAGTAAATGTAGCAGAGGGTTATACAACTAATATTCCAGTTAAAGCCCTAAAATCGAATGCAACCTCAGAAAGATCCAGGTTGATAATGGAAGCAGGCACATTCAACACAACTCAAGACGCCTTGACAAAGTTTGTTAGCGTCGAAACTGAATCAAAAAATTCTACAGTCCTTTTTACACAAAATCGATTCAACAATAGAGGAAATCCAAATTATATAGGTCATTATCCTAGGGCGCAAGGACAATGGAAAAGAGGAGGATTTAATAGAAATCCTGAAGTTCCTATCCATAATAATTATCATGGTGGCCATAGCAGATATAGAGGTCACAGGGGCTATTCTCAACGAGGCAGAGGAAACTATTCTGTGCGCAGCTTTGAGACAGATAATTCGGGAAACGAATTATCACCCCAACCAGGTCCATTGGGGGAGCAATAAATATTTTTAACATGGACCTATCGTTGTCAAATTTTATCGTCGTTCAGACCCAAATGACACATAATGAAACAATAACATTAATCGTAGATACTGGTGCCGATATTTCTTTAATTAAGCGAACAAAAATCGATAAAAACCAAATAGTTGACAGAGCAAATGCTAGCAGGATAAACGGTGTTACAGAAGGACATATAACTTCCATAGGTACTACTAAAACTGTAATATTTATTGACAATTTTTCTTTAAAACAAAATTTTCACATAGTTGAGGATAATTTTCCCATACCAGCAGATGGAATTCTTGGTAGAGATTTTATTACACAATATCAATGTCAATTGGACTACTCTAATTGGACAATGCAAATAAGACTGCATAATAATTTAATCTCTACACCAATTCATGACAGCCCTGCAAAAGATATGTTAATTATCCCCCCGAGATGTGAAATAATTAGAAAAGTAGAAAAGTTAAAATATCTTAAAGAAGATTCGGTTGTATTAAATAACGAAATATCCCCAGTCGTTTTCATAGCATCAACCATAATTTCTAGGTCAAGTCCAATAATTAAAATTCTAAATACAACATGCGAAACCATAACCATAAATAATCCTAAAATTGTAACCGAACCCCTAAAAAACTTTTCGTGTTATCAATTGCATTGTAATCAAAATAACCGAAAAGATCAACTCTTAAATTAATTAAATAAAAACATTCCGGAATGCGCGAAAAAGGAAACCACCGAATTATGCATGGAATTTGCTGATATATTTGGGTTAAAATGTGATAAATTAACAACAAACAATTTTTATAAACAAAAAATTAAATTAGCTGATGAGCAACCTTTCTATATAAAAAATTATCGAACACCGCTTTCCCAATCTAAAGAAATAAATGCACAGGTAAGTAAAATGTTAGAGGAAAACATAATAGAGGAATCTAATGCTGTTTACAATAGTCCAATCCTTTTAATACCTAAGAAATCTAAGGGTCATGATAAAAAATGGCGACTAGTAGTGGATTTTAGAGAGGCAAATAAGAAAATGATCCCTGATAAATTTCCATTGCCTCGAATTGACGATATTTTAGACCAACTAGGCCGTGCTAAATGGTTTTCAACCCTAGATTTAAAGGCGGGCTTTCATCAAATACCACTTGCAGAAGAATCTAGAGATTTCACAACTTTTAGTAGAAGTACAGGTAGCTACAGATTTACAAGGTTACCATTTGGCCTCAGAATAAACCCAAACAGTTTCCAGAGGATGATGAATATAGCATTTGCTGGAATAACACCTGAAAAGGCTTTTTTGTACATGGATGACGTAATTGTAATTGGTTGTTCAAAAAATCATCATTTACAAAATTTACGTAGTGTATTTGAAACGTGCAGAAAATACAATTTAAAATTAAATCCCGAAAATATAGCTTTAAGAAATTCATCACAAATATTTACAACTGCAGACTCGCAAGAGTGATTTTCACGAAAACCTGATTGGTTGGGCACTATTATTTGGTTTTTGTCACAAAACTGCACTAATTGGTTTTTAACGCACACTTCTAGTAGCTTTTCGTAGATCGGAACTGTGTTAATAGGTTAATTCACTATGTTTTTTTGTGTTTTGCACTTTGGGAACTGGAATGACAGTTGACACTTTCCATGACTCCGGGAAAACACCACTACTCAGTAACATAAAATGCATCAGATAGAACTTGTTTAGTTTTTCCACTTTCACCATCCCCGACGTTTTTTAGATTTTTAAGAATTTCCTTCATCTTGGCCATAGATATTCTTTTAAAATCTGTAAAGAAATTATTAGCTGTTGGAATCTCGGGGTCTATTTGGGTTATGTTGGGCTGCGGTATATTTTGAACAATTAGGTCAACACTGTCAACAAAATAATGGTTAAATTTTTGTGCTATATTTTTTTCATTGGTTACTACAGCTTCTGTATCAAAAATAATTTCGCTGAATAATAATTGACTTTTTTCTGGTAGAAGAGTTTTAAGATGTTTCCATAGCTGCTTTGGGTTATTTCTATTTTGGTCAATGGCCTCTGCAAAATATTTTTCCTTCTCTTGTCGGATTTTATTGACTATGTCATTTCGTTTCCTTTTATATGCATTCAAGGAGCTTCGGTTTTACTAAAAAGAGCTCTTTTATATAAAACGTCTCTTTCGCACATCATAACTCTAATATCGTGCGTAATCCACTTCTTATCTACATATTTTTGTTTAATAACATTTTTTACCACGGGACACATTTTATTTAGAATTGTACAAATATCCGTGACAAAAAACTCTGCTAGTAAATTTACGTTGGAAATATTGTTGTTCCAAGTTGTTTGTAATAAATCTTGTTGTAAAATAGCACTATTATAATTTCGCATGGTTCTCTCGTATGTGGTTACATCGTTATTTTTCTGCCTTTGGTGGCCATCCGTTATAGTCAAAATCGAGTGGTCACTAATTTTTGGAGTTAAGTGTATCTTATGCTGGAGATGTCATTTGTGATGATGTAGTCAATTAGTGTCTGGCATCTATTTGTGATCCTGGTGGGTGTTTTAACAATTTGTGTAAAACCGTAGGAGTATATGTCGTTTTTTATTTTATTTGCATAATAGGAGTACTTAAGCAAATCAAAGTTAAAGTCACCTGTGATAATAATTGTCCCATTAAATTCGCTAATCCGGTCCAGGTATTCATTAAAAAATTTTTGTAGTGCGTCTTTTTTTTTGCGGTGGGTAATATACAACACCACATAACAGTTTATTACTACCTGAAGAAATCTCCAAAGACAACAACCACACATAATTGTTAATGCATTGTGCAGTTTTAACTCTGCATTTAATATCACTCCTTACAAGCGCCAATACACCGCCAGTTCTATTATTATCTGTGGTACATTGCTCTATTTTGTACCCCTCTATCTTAAATTCACAAGGTTCTACTTCTTCTGACACATGAGTTTCACTTAATAAAAGAATTTTAGGTCTCCAATCATTGAGTAGTAAGGTAATACCATCTCTCTACTAATCTACTCTTAATATTTTAGTCATTAAACACCACGCAACGATTCCATCCAATATTCATTTTTTCCCTTTCAATGAAAAGTCCATAGTTAATTGGGTCAACTTCCAGGATTAAGTTAAACTTTTTATTTACCACTGTTGTTCTTCGTAGTACTTTAATTTTTGTATCAGGACGCCTCTGAATATTATTCTGCTTTTCGATTTTGGACACTATTTCTTCATCGCCTAAAGAATGTTCACTTTCATTTATTCCGACCACTTTAATTCGCCTTTCCAGATTTTTTGGCACATCTACAGTGTACTCGTCGCCCATTTTCTGCTGTATTTCAGTTCTAATACTGGTAAGGTCCTTTTCGTTACTACAATTGACTATAATTCCACCGTTCTTATGGTGGCTTTTTCTAATGACATTCAGGGACTCTGGGGGCATGAGTTTAAATCCCACCTCGAACAAATTTATTTTTTATTTAATTTTTTTATTATTATTTTGTATAAAAGTGTTTTTGTATATCGAGATGTGAAATATTGGTACGTCCAGGGACTCTGGGGGCATGGGTTCAAATCGCAACGCATGGGACAAATTTTTATTTTAATTTTTTACGATTTTTTTGTACAAAATTTATTTTACAAATAATTTTTTTTAATTTAATATTTAAAAAGAACATTTAACAGTCTTATATATAGAGAATATTTTTCTATAAAAAAGAGTGAAATATTGAAGAGTCCATGGTGTTTGAGGGCGTGGATTCAAACCCCATATTAGGCAAAAAACTTTTTACTAGTTTCTTTTCTGGTAAGTTTATATAAAAAAAAATTATTAATAAATTATTATATATAAAAAAAACCTTTTAACATTCTTATATATAGCCTATACCATATTCCTTATATTATATTTACTATCGAATATAAAGTCGGCCTTGTGGCACATCATTTTAAAGATCTCATTGGGCACTACACGAATCCAAAACAGTTATGGCCGTACAAGCCTGCAGAATAAAACGGCGACCCGTTAAATGTTTTAAATGACATTAATTTATTAATCTAATCAGCCAATCGGTTATACTCACCGGCTATTATCCCTTAATTCTATACAAATCTCACAATGGATTTTGCAGTGGCATTCATACACTTTTCGCTGCTTTATAAATAAAGTCTCAAGACGGTCTTTGTTAGACTGGCAAAGGAAGTGGGGAGGCCCTTCAGTCTTTAGGAAACGCGAAATGGGGCCTCTACGAGGATTGGATTCAAAGGGTCGTCGAGGATAATTAAAATTTCACTTTATTGAGGTTTAAATAATGAAACTCTTTTTTTATTATTTTTTTTTTAAATAAAATAGGCAATTGAATATTCTAGTAACGTGCATTATTTTGGACTAATTTTAGCCTTCAGGTGTACACCCAATTACGTTATCCGAGTTTGGAAGAGGTCTTTTTGGAGGTATAGGGGCTAGACCTTGCTTGAAGGCAAAAAAAAAGAACCTACGTGATCTATATATACAATGTAAACAGCCATCAATTAAAGCGAGAGAAAAAAAAAGCGTTCCTTTAACAGTAAATCGTCCGGAAAACTATACAACGCCCGGATTTTCCCATTTTTTTTTTTTAATCCGGAAAAAACAAATAAAAAATAGATATAGATGCACGCGCGGGCATATTTCACGTGCACATCTGCATTTTTTCGTATAATACCGGTTCGCAGTAGGCGTTGTAAAAGGATTATAAATAAACAATAGCTGGCCCCCGCCCCCCCCGTATCACCCTCAAAAGCCATAAATTATTTGAGACAGAGGGGTGTAATTTATCGAAAAAAAAAACAATCGAATGTCAATTTTATTTTATCACAATACATTTTGTTTTTTCATATTCGGTAAAACTGGAACGGATAAAATATAGTTGAAAAAAAAAATTGCCAGGCAGTTGGAAAAGAAGCAATAATGGCATATTTAATCCCCTGGAAAAGATGAAATTTGATTCGACTGTCTGGAAAAAAATTAAATTGCGTTTAGGTGTCTAAAAACCACATTTCTTATCAAAAAAAACTCTTCATTGAACATTCAACTGCCTGAGAAAGAAAACTACTTTTATTGTTTAAAAACACATATGAACAATTTTTTTTGATTTCTCTGGACTTAATCTATTGACAGAAATAACAATATGTAATAAATAATATTCCCTTCTTGGTAAATCCAATTTTAAGAACCTGAATGGGTGCAATTTTGGCGCCCAACACGTGGGTATCTTCGAGAAACACGAATCTCCACGAACATGTGAAACATTTTGAAAAAAGAGTAATCAAGAAGAAAAAGATGAAATTTACTTCAACTGTCTGGAAAAAAAATTAAATTGCGTTTAGGTGTCTAAAAACCACATTTCTTATCAAAAAAAAACTCTTCATTGAGCATTCAACTGCCTGAGAAAGAAAACTACTTTTATTGTTTAAAAACACATATGAACAATTTTTTTGATTCCTCTGGACTTAATCTATTGACAGAAATTACAATTTTCTTCTCACGGTTAAATATGTAATAAATAATATTCCTATCCTGGTTAAAATCCAATTTTAAGAACATGCATAGGTGCAATTTTGGCGCCCAACATGTGGTTATCTCCAAGAAACACGAATCTCCACGATTATGTGAAACATTTTGAAAAAAGAGTTATCAAGAAGGAAAAGATGAAATTTACCTCAAGTGTCTGGAAAAAAAACTAAATAGCGTTTAGGTGTCTAAAAACCACATTTCTTATCAAAAAAAAAACTCTTCATTGAACATTCAACTGCCTGAGAAAGAAAACTACTTTTATTGATAAAAAACACTTATGAACAATTCTTTTTGATTCCTGCAGACTTAATCTGTTGACAGAAATAACAATTTTTTTCCTCCGGTTAAATATGTAATTAATAATATTCCAATCTTGGTTAAAATCCAATTTTAAGAACATGCATGGGTGCAATTTTGGCGCCCAACATGTGGGTATCTTCAAGAAACACGAATCTCCACGAACATGTGAAACATTTTGAAAAAAGAGTTATCAAGAAGGAAAAGATGAAATTTACTTCAACTGTCTGGAAAAAAAATTAAATTGCGTTTAGGTGTCTAAAAACCACATTTCTTATCAAAAAAAACTCTTCATTGAACATTCAACTGCCTGAGAAAGAAAACTACTTTTATTGATAAAAAACACATATGAACAATTCTTTTTGATTCCTGCAGGCTTAATCTATTGACAGAAATAACAATTTTCTTCTTCCGGTTTTAAACATGTAATAAATAATATTCCTTTCTTGATTAAAATCCAATTTTAAGAACATGCATGGGTGCAATTTTGGCGCCCAACATGTGGGTATCTCCAAGAAACATGAATCTCCACGAACATGTGAAACATTTTGAAAAGCGATTAATCAAGAAGGAAAAGATGAAATTTACTTCAAGTGTCTGGAAAAAAAATTAAATTGCGTTTAGGTGCCTAAAAACCACATTTCTTAACAAAAAAAAGCTCGTCATTGAACATTCAACTGCCTGAGAAAGAAAACTACTTTTATTGTTTAAAAACACTTATGAACAATTTTTTTTGATTCCTCTGGACTTAATCTATTGACAGAAATCACAATTTTCTTCTCACGGTTAAATATGTAATAAATAATATTCCTATCCTGGTTAAAATCCAATTTTAAGAACATGCATGGGTGCAATTTTGGTGCCCAACATGTGGGTATCTCCAAGAAACACGAATCTCCACGATAATGTGAAACATTTTGAAAAAAGAGTTATCAAGAAGGAAAAGATAAAATTGACTTCAACTGTCTGGAAAAAAAATTAAATTGCGTTTAGGTGCCTAAAAACCACATTTCTGGACAAAAAAAAACTCGTCATTATACATTCAACTGCCTGAGAAAGAAAACTACTTATATTGATAAAAAACACATATAAACAATTTTTTTGATTCCTGTAGATTTAATCTATTGACAGAAATAACAATTTTCTTTAAATATGTAATAAATAATATTCCTATCTTGGTTAAAATCCAATTTTAAGAACATGCATAGGTGCAATTTTGGCGCCCAACATGTGGTTATCTCCAAGAAACACGAATCTCCACGAACATGTGAAACATTTTAAAAAGAGTAATCAATTTCCAATATTGAACCTACAAGCGATAAATATACCGAGTTCAACTACCTTGAAAAAAATTACTTTTGGAAAACCTCACCAGTGACAGTAACTGCCAAAATAACAAATAAAATATATTCAGCCATTCTATATTTAACTATCCGAAAAAGAGAAAATGAAAACAATTTACCACTATATATTCAAACGGCCTGGATAAGAAAAATTTGACTTTATCTGTCTGGAAAAAATCAAATTGACTTCAAGTGCCTGAAACATAAGTTTTTTTAGCTACAACAAAAAAATGTATCTAGTTATGACATATATAACTGCCTGGAAAACAGCAAATAGACTTCAGATGCCGGAAAAACAAATAATTTGGCTTTAAGTGCCTGAAAGGTTTTTTTTTTAAATTTCTTCCAGGCAGTTGCAAAAGACCTATCAATGGCCCCAAACGCCTAGAAGCTATTTTTTTAACAAGAAAATCCATTTAGCTACATTATAGTTACTGCCTGAAAATATTAAGGTACCTGGAAAATACATTATTTATTTCAGGCAATTGAATATAAGACTTACCAGAGGCTCTAAAAAGAACATTTATTAGGTACCCAAAAGCTACATGTCTTAATGAAAAATGCATTTGGTATAGTTCAGTTCAGAGATCTATTAGAATATTTGATGTGCCGCGAATAGTCCGTGTGCCGGTGTTGCTTGTATTGTCACATGACACGCATGTTTAAATCGCAAATTTTTATGTAAATGGAGTCATAAAGTAATATTCTAAGCGATATTTAATCATTCCGTTAAATAAATAAATGTTTTAAGCATTTTTTTCAGAATTTATACATTTGATTCGTAAAATTTGACGTACTATTTGTTAGATGCCTGACCTCAGTCGTAGCCAGTCAAGCGTGAAAAGTTGCACAGGTCCGGCCTTAAAATGTATTTGTATTTAAAACTTTATTATTCGGGATTTTTGGGTTCAGTTTTATTAAGTTAGAAATTGAAGATAGTTGAAGCAAGATAATATTTAATTTAACTATAAGATTTAAATACGTAAAATAAGTTTAACCAAACATTTTAATTTAATAAGTTTAGTTTTTAGCGCCATCAGTGGGGTGTTTATAACAAGTAATGAGAGAATAGGTGGTACGAATTACTTAGGCCCATTTATTCTGTGTATTAAGGCATTAAATATTTACTGTTTGACACAAAAGGGTAAAATGTTTTGGTTTGTCTTCAAATTTTATATATTGTATTTCCTTTTTTTGGGTATTGAGATTTATTTTTACTTGGTGGTGATTATTAATGGGGATTTTGGCTGCCATATTCAATGTCCTTTATTATTGTTTTTTTTTTAATTAATACATATTATGATATATTATTATAATAATATACTCGTGAAAACCCCCATCTCTATATTTCGTGCCAATTTCTTTTGATAAAAAGTAATTATGTAGTCAGAAAAGTGAAAGTATATATAACTCAACGTCGCCAAAGTGACGAGAATATTACGTTGTTTTTGCTCCTCAAAAATTTAGTGTTTTTATGCAGATTAAGGCAATAAAAATTGTTCAAACCTGGTAATTTATATTACCTAGAAACTAGTCCATAAATTAGTGGAAAAAGTCTGTGATTTTCTAGACACATAACTTTAGAACTATTTAAATTCCTTTCTCGGGTCCGCATGTGAGAAACGTAAACATTGCGCAGTATAGCGAATATCAAGGCAACCTGCTTACAAGGTTGGTTGCGGTATTGCCGGCTTGTCGGATAAAACTGACTAATTATGGAATGCGATGTTTGTAAAAAAAACAGCTCGCAAATTGAAATTTTTGCTTGTGATGGTTGCAAAACTCGATTATGTAGAAATGAAGTGTTGTCATTGATAAATGCTTCTGAATACAAGGTTTTGCAGCTTAAATCAAAGCGGCACTTGAAATTCTACTGTGAAAAATGTACTAAAGGTGAATCATTTTCTCTATATCAATCACTAATTGAGGAGAAGCAAAAACATATTAAAGCTAAAGAGAAGATTATCAGTTGTCTGGAAACAAATAATAAGGAATTATTACAAAAAATAGAGATGTTAGAGAAGAAGCTTCAAAATACGCAGAACGAGAGCAAGGGGACCTTTTCTGACGTGGTAAGGAGAGGAAAACCAGAATCTGTTGTTCTAATACAGCCTGTTGATGAGCAGGATGGCATTTTAACCAAAAAGGAGATTAGGCAAAACGTAGATCCTTCTAAAATTGAAGTTTCGAAGTTTAGGCAAATTAAGGGAGGTGGTGTTGTAATAGGCTGTTCGGATAAAAACCAGATTAAGGATCTTCGTACACAATTGGAAAAACAGATAGGACAAAAATACACTGTGGAGGTACCATCTTTGAAAAAACCAAAAATGAAAATAGTAAATATTAACACGGATGATGTAGGTTTAGAAGACTCTGATAGTACAATAATAGATTTAATTGTTAAGTGGAATAACTTATTTGACGGGGAAGATTTTTATATGAAAGTTTTAAAAAAATCGGTAAATAATTTTAAAAATATAAATCTTATCCTTGAAGTCGATTCAATTACTCATAACAAATTATTAAGTCAAGAAAGGGTCAAACTAGGGTGGTCTAGGTGTCGTGTTTTTAATCACGTAAGTGTCCTACAATGTTTTAATTGCATGGGCTTTAATCACTATGGTAAGGATTGTAAATCACAACAAATCCGCTCAAGATGCTCTGGCAATCACTCTTATAAAGAATGTAGGTCTAATGAAAAAAAATGTATAAATTGTATAAAATCTAAAAAGCCAAATGAAAACTTAGATGTTAGTCATGAAGCCTTAAGTCGAGAATGTCCTTGCCTATTGAGAATAATTAGCTTATATAATAAGAAGGTTGACTATTTATCTGACTGTGTGTAAATCTATTTTAATATGAATAATATTAATAGCAATATGTCTGCCATTCTTAAAATGGCACATTTAAACTTAAGGTCGTTTTTTACGGGATTTCAGGAGTTTGTAGATTTGATAATAGGTAATGATTATGACATTATCGCAGTGACAGAAACTTGGTTAACTAATAACGTCTCGTCAAATGTGATTTCTATAACTGGTTACAATTTTTATCGCAAAGATAGGTCTACTGGCCGAGGTGGGGGGGTAGGATTTTTTGTTAAATCTCACTTAAAGGCTGAGATTCTTAACCTTAATATAGGTACAGATATAGATGGTTTTGAAAATATGTGGCTAAAAATTAATATAAACAGGGTCTCTATTACTGCTGGGGTCATATATCGTACTATGAATAATATTGGGGCTTGTGCAAATGCACTCGACAATATTCTACCAGAAATAATATCAACCTCCGACTATGTAACGGTTCTAGGGGATTTAAATATTAATTTTTTTAACAGCAATAATCCAATATCCGACATATTTGATGTTTTTGGTTTCACTCAGACCATTGATGAGGCTACAAGGGTCACTGATAGAGTATCAACATTACTAGATCCTATATTTTTTAGTGATGCAGATGCTGTTATGGATGTTGGCACCATCTCTGCTATCGGGATAAGTGACCATAAGTTGGCATTTTGTAATATACGCTTACCAAATCTTAAAAGAGTCCAGAAAATAATATCATTCCGCAGTTACAAACATTTTAATGAAAACCTTTTTAATACAGAGCTTTTACAAATACCCTGGGATAACATATATTATTTTCCAAATATAGATGACAAAGTACAATTTCTGACACAGAACCTAATAAAATTATTTGACAAACATGTACCAATAAAGACCGTCCGCGTTAATAAACCCCCAGCACCTTGGCTTACACCAGCTCTAGAGGCCATATTAAAGGAACGTGATAAGGCTAACTTAAAATATAAAAAATCAAAGTCATTAGCTGATTTTGAAGCTTATAAGCGGGCTCGAAACTTTGCACTTGCTTCTATTCGAAGGGAAAAAAAGGGCTATTTAAGTTTTTTGGAACAACAAAAAAATAGTAAGTTACTCTGGAAAAATCTTAAAAATATGAATGTAAATGTAAGCTCAAAAACTTCTAATAGTGAATTTCCACTTGACTCTGTTAATCCTGATAGTGCAAATGACTACTTTTTGAGTGTATTTAAAAAATCAAATAAATGTGACCAAAAAATACATTTCTATAACACAGATAAACTTAAGAACAACTTGCACTTTCAATTTAATATGATAGATTCCAGTTCAGTGAAAAAAAATATTTATTCCATTAAGTCCAATGCTTCTGGTCATGACAATTTGACACTTTTTATGATAAAGCTTAGCCTTCCTGCTATCCTACCTCATTTGACACATATTGTTAATTCTTGCCTAGAAGCTGGGTATTTTCCAGAGGACTGGAAAAAGTCCATAATTCTTCCTGTTCCTAAGACCAGAAAAGTAACTGCTGTGAATGAACTTCGTCCCATAAGCCTGTTGCCTGTCCTATCTAAAATTCTTGAAAGAACTGTTCACACACAAGTATTAAATTACCTAAATCTTAATAATTTGCTCCCAGTTCATCAGTCAGGCTTTAGGTCTGGACATAGTACTACTACTGCTCTTCTGAACTTAACTGACAACATAATAAGGGCATTAGACAAAAATATTGCGGTTGTCCTAGTCTCCCTGGACTACTCTAAAGCTTTTGATCTGATAGACCATGATTTACTGTGTGCTAAACTAAAATATCTGGGCTTTGACGAATGCTCTGTCTCCTTTTTCAGGTGCTACCTGACAGATAGACAACAGCGCGTACAAATTGGTAACAAGTTTTCTTCTGCTGAGACTGTGATATCTGGTGTACCACAAGGATCTATAATTGGACCACTTTTGTTTCTAATATACATTTTTGACATTTTCCAGGTAATCAAAAATTCAGATTCACAGTCATATGCAGATGATAAACAGGTTTTGCATTATTTTGACCCCAATAAACCAGCAGAAGCTGAAGCATCTCTCAATGACGATCTAAAATCCATCAATGATTACTCAAGAGAACATAACTTAAAGATAAATCCTGAAAAAACAGAGGTACTTCTCTTTTGTTCAGAAAAGCGAAGAAAACTGCTAGAAGGTAGGTTGCACCTGAAACTGGGCGACACAACTTTGGGATTTTCTAAAAATGCGAAGAACTTAGGGCTTATCATTGATACTGATTTAAGGTTCAGAGATCATGTGAATAAGTTACTTCAAGAAAGTTATGTAAAAATGAAAGTTCTCTATGCCAACAGATTTATCTTAGACTTTAATATTAGGAAAAAACTCTGTGAATCTCTGGTTTTGCCAATTTTTTATTATTGTAATATAATGTACTACCCCTGTTTAGATTTAGTGACAAAAAATAGATTGCAAGTTGTGCAAAATAACTGTTGTCGCTTCATATTTGGTCTGAGGAGATATGATCATGTCTCAGCAGAATTTAAACAATTAAATTGGTTAAATATGTCGGGTGTGGTAAAGCATCATTTTGCTACTTTTCTAATGAGGTTGTTAATATCAAATATTCCTGTATATTTGAGGGAAAAGTTAGTATTTCGAACATTTATTCATAACCGTGAATTTCGTTATGGAAATCACTTTACTATGCCACAACATCATTCAGCACTCTTTCAAAGAGGTTTTACCTATAATGCAGTATCTTTATATAACTCCTTAGATCCCTATTTAAGAGATATTAGTTTAAACGGCTTTAGGTCTCAGTTTAAAACTTATTTGTTAAATTTACAAAATACTTAGTGTCATTATGAATTATGTTTACTTTTCACTTCTTTTTTGATTTAGAATAGGGATGGTTAAGTGTAAGAGTAGCCTAAGGCTAAACTTCGCCATTTGTATTCTTTAACCTTAATCTTATATGTATATACCTATAAAACATTTAAATCTATGTAATGTATATGCATGATTAATAAAAGACGATTTATTATTATTATTATTATTATATTTTTTAAAATCAACTTTTACATTAAAAATCATCTAGCGGTCTATAACTTATGCGTTTAAAAGACACAAGTTTTACTTGTGAAAAACACACTTTACATCCTGAATGTAATATTTATTAATTTGTTTGCCTCATATTTAGTTATTGTGCATAATAGGAGAGATTAGGTGAAAATTAACAAAGATAAATGCTTATGCTAAAAACTAACAATCTTATACAAGACACTACATTTTAAGTATACTGAATCCTAAAACTACAGTGAGGATACTAAATACTTTTATAAATTTAACCATTCTTTTGAATCTGGCCCAAAGAATTAATACAATTTTCTAAATTCTGTTTTTTTGCCTTTGTTCTTTAGCTGTTTCTTCCATTAAGGAAGGAAACAGTTTCACTGTTGCTGCTATGGATTTCAACTACATCTCGCACATCAACATATGGATACTAAAGCATTACATTATAATTATATTCTTTATTGTGTCGCTTAAGGACAAACCGGGGCAGTAAGCTGAAAAAAACAAAACTTTAAACTTGTTTAATTAATAAAAATAGGGTTTTCTTACTATGACAAAAAAGGGACTTTTTTCCAGAGAATGAAGAAAGAAGCAGTCTTTATTGTGTCGCTGGGCATGTTGTCAATGAGCCAAAAGATAAGATTGGAATAAAATTCGTGATAGGGACTTACTAATTTTTGATCAGTTGACAGTCGTTTTCTATAAACCCATTCAATTTTTTTACCCATAAACACTCTATTATTTAAATGTTATTTATGAAAAAACGTTTGAATATTAAAATGTATCAATATCTTTTTGACTTATAAGTTTATCTCTATCTAGCTCATAAAGGAATCAGATAAGTATACTTTTATCTCATATAAATGTTGACAAATTATTATGTTTTTACAGGCACTCCTGAAATAAAAATTCCAATTACTTGAATTTTATAAATTGGATTTTAGTAAATTCTTTAACAAAAACTAAAAAAGCCTTCAGAGTAGTCCATAACTCGTTCATTTCAAAATTAAATCAATAGAACCCTAAGATATTAGGGTACTAACCAGAAACAAATTATTTTGTCTTTTACAGCCACCCCTGGAATAAAAATGCAATTTTCTTGGCTCTTAATAAATGGATTCTAGTCATTTCTTCAAAAAAGAATAAAAAAACCTTTAAAGTAGTTCATAAATCAATAACGGGAATATTTTGACTGTTAGAACTCAAGGTATAAGTAAGATGCCATAAGAGACAAATTTTTTCCTTCTGGAATAAAATGTCCGTTTTCTTCCGACTTTTAGTTATTAAATTTTAGGTATTTTTATAGAAAAGACTAGGAAAGTCTTCAAAGTAGTCAATAAATCAATAATAACGAAATTTTTACTACTAGAATTCAAGATATTGGCGGGCCAATAAGAGACAAATTATTTTTTTTCTTACAGGCACTCCTGGAACAAAAAATCCAATTTTTTGACTTTTAGTAAATGAATTTCAAGCGTTTCTTTAGAAAAGACTAAAAAAGCCTTCAGAGTAGTCCATAAATCAATAATTTCAAAATCTTGACTACTAGAACTCAAGATATTATTGTGTCAATAAGGGACAAATTATTTTATTTTTACAGGCACTCGTGGAATGAAAATTCAATTGTCTTGACATTTAATGAATAAATTTCAATCATTTCTTCAGAAAAGAAATGACCATAAATCAATAATTGAACAAATGTTGATTTTAAAAAATTTAAAATATTGGGGTGCCAATAAGGGACAAATGTTTTTTTTCGCACAGGCACTCCTGGGATGAAATTTCAATGTTCTGGGCTTTTAGCTAGTGGATTTTAATCAGTTCTTTAAAAAAGACTAAAAAAATCTTCAGAATAATCCATAAATCAATAATTGCAAAATTTTGACATTTTCCTTCTTGAAAAAATTCCTGTGGTTATTATTAAGTAAGAAAAAAATGTGACTTTTGTTGTAAATTTCTTGGTCAAAAAAAATTCCTAGACAAACACGAAATTTGATCCTCAACTGCGACAACAGAGGGAAGTAAGCTGTAAAAGACAAAATTTTAGACTTATTTTCTTAATAAAAACTGTGTTTTTCTTACTATAGCAAAAAAGGGTTTTTCCCAGAGAATGGTGGAAGAAGTTATAATACTAAAACAAATCCACAAACACAAATAAAAAAAACACACTTCCTCACAGTAAAAACTGCAAAAAATTTAGACGAATACAGGCCAAATTCTAAATTCACCACTTTCATAAAAGGGAAAAAAGGAAAACCAGCAAAACCCATCAAATAATAATGATCTCACCTGACCTCCCTCCCAACTATTAAAGGTGATAGACCCATCCTTAAAGATTTCTTTAAAAATACGTCAAAATTAATACAAAAACAGCCCATAAATTTATCTGGGTACGGCCCCGTAATTCTCAAAATCAGTGGGATAGAGAGAGATACACAATTACTTGCACAGCCTAAAGTAGGAATCGCCAGAACGCTGATGTTTTATCTTTGCTTAATAGACTGGCTAAAAAGAAGTGACAAGTCTGTGAGTGCTGGGAGTGTTTAAAATATGTTGTAAGATGCTTGGATTTTAGTCCGCGGTCAAATTTTTTATATTATTTTCTTGTCATATTATTTTCTTTCTAAAAATGGACATTTTCGAAAGAAAAATAAAAAATACTATAAAACATGGGGTTTTACATATATTTAAAATGATTTCATAGATAAACAATAGAAAATTTTTCCATTTAAACATGTATATCATGCGACAATAAATACGACATAGGCGCACGGACTACTTACTGCGGCATCTGCGACACAGCAAAGATTCTAATAGATCTCTGAACTGGACTTTATCACGTAATATTGAAAAAGAGAAAATTGTACTTAAACACCTGAAAAAAATTGCATGGGCTTTAAGTGCTTGCCATTTTTTTTAAATTTCTCTCAGGCAGTTACAGAAGCCTTGCCTAAGACTCTAAGTGCCTAAAAATTAAATTTTCAACAAAAAAGTCTACTTGGATACGTCATCTTTAACAGCCTTAAAAAGAGAACATTTTCTTTAATTACTTGGAAAGAAATTTAATTGTCTTCGAGCGCCTGGAAGTTCTTTTTTTAATTTTGCTCAAAATGACTTAAAGGCCAATTTATTTAACAAATTACAGCAAGTATTGTATTGAAAGAGCCTGGGGGGTCTGTTGGTAAGATCTCCGAATCCTAAGAAGTGTGCATGATTCCTTTTCGGAGAGTGACATACTTATTAAACTATAATTAAGATTATTACAGGGTGAAATTGAATGACGAGCAAGATACCCTGATCTTACACCCCTAGAATACTTTCTCTGGGGCGCATTTAAAAAATAAATTTTATGCGACAAAGCCGAAAAGCATTAACGTATGAATTAGAGCAGAATGTGAATTGATAACTCTCGATATGTTATAAAATTTAGCAAAGGCCTTGTACTAAAATTTGGCACATTGTCAAAGCGTTCAACGAGACCATTTGCAACATTTAATTTAATAGGTTTGTTGTTTAATATTTTCTATCATTTTTTTATCTGTTAATATTTGCGTGTTTTACATCATAATTTTTTAAACAAACAACAATGTGTTAAAATTTGGCGCATTTTGCCAAAAAGGCATATTAAAATATACCATTCCATTTAAAAAAAGGTCACTTATACACATTATATACAAAGGTATTTACCTAATGTAATATTTGGGACGCTTTTTGAAAAAAAAAGTATAATATATTAATCCGAGGACTTTTTTAACATACGAAATAAATAATATTCCTGTCCTGACAAAAAATATTAAGTTTATTAACATGAGTCTTGGTGAAACTTTGGCGCCCAACATGTGAGTATCTACAATTAGCTATACCCCAAAAATATCCCGCATAGTATGAGAAAAGAATTATCAATTTTCGGTATCGAACCTACAGGCGACAAACCCTCTTCCCAATTCCTTATTTAACATCGTTATCTCCTTCTAAGCACCTGCAAAAGTTTAATCATCCCTTAGGATCTCTCTCTCTCTCTCTATCCCTCTTTGCCTTGTGGCTTTCGAAAAACAAATTGTTACCGTCTTGTTCGCGTATATACCTGGGTTAAATATGTTTGCAAATTTACGGTGAAACAACAGCCGCCGCCGCCGCCCCCTCCGGCCACGGAGGCGGCACAATTTGATCTTCGCGTCCCCCCCCCGGGGCGGCTAACTCAGACTCGCTACTACTTTGGCTTTTACTTGAATTTTTTTCTCTTTCAGATGAATGAAATCATGTAACCGGGGTTACCAGCAGTCCAAGATTGATCCAGACACATCCAGTTTTTAAGGAACGTTTACAGGAGGATTATAATACGCCATAGAAATTCGTTTAAAATTTCTTTTTCAGAAGAACCTCTTATTAGTAAAAGTAATTTGGGTACAGAAAAAACTATATAGGGGGAAAATTATACAGGTTGGCGAATAGAATACTACACATAGGCATTGTTAATAGCGACACCGCTTCTCGCTTACTTTCATTTTAAAAATTCCTTTAAATTTAAAAATTGAAAATAAAAAATTTTAAGAAAATTTTTGTTTGAGATGATATTTGAACCCATGCCCCCAGAGTCCCTAGACGTACCAATATTTCACAACTTAATATTCTATATTTATAAGAATGTTAAATGTATTTTTTATAGATATTAATTTAAACCAAAAATGGTTTTTTAAATAAATTTTATGCACAAAATCATAAAAAATTAAAATCGAAAACATAAAAATTTTGTCCAAGGTGGGATTTGAACCTATGCCTCTAGAGTCCCTAGACTCACCATTTTATGCAAAAATATCCTCTAATAATGTATTATATCCTATAATAATGTATTTTTTTAAATAAATTCTATAACAAAAATTATTTTTTACTTGAGGTGAGATTCGAACCTATGCCTTAAGAGTTCATCATATTTTATGATTTTATGCAAAAATATTTGTTTATTAATCAAATATTTTCTAATTAATTAACTTTTTCTTAATAAATTCATAATTAAAAAAAAAAAAGTGAACCGCAGTCGGTAGGATTCGAACCTACGCTCCCAGAGGGAATCTGATTTCTAGTCAGACGCCTTAACCGCTCGGCCACGACTGCTCATACTCTAAAATAAGTTTAGCATCATTATACAGTTAATCCAATTAAAAATATTGAAATTTTTTTTCTATAGACCATTAATTATAATTTTTATAGGCAATTCAACTGTTTTTGCTACCATTTAATTTTTTTCATCAATATTAGTGTAAGAAAAATATTACTTGCACCTTATAGAGACTCAGTATTTAAATCCCAATTGATTTTGGGTAATAATACAAATATACGGCAACAATGAGTTCATTTTTAAAATAACATTTTGATATTAAAAAGTAATTCCTTATGCCCCAGTACGAGAGAAGAAATTCCGTCTCTAAACTTATTTATACATCATCCGGTATGGTCTAGTGGCTAGGATACCTGGCTTTCACCCAGGAGGCTCGGGTTCGATTCCCGGTACCGGAATAATTTTTTTTTTAAATTTAGTTAATATTAAACGACTAGTTTAAAGACTATATTCTCTCTTATATTCTCAGATTTAATTATTTTTGTTGTGAATTATGTTTACTTATAATAAAAATTTTGTTTTAATTCACGTAGTGTTTTATGTGTTCAGTGAGAAAAAAACAGTATATCCGATATGGTCTAGTGGCTAGGATACCTGGCTCTCACCCAGGAGGCTCGGGTTCGATTCCCGGTATCGGAATCACTTTTTTTTATTAATCATTTTAAAAGACATTTTTTTAGTTCAATATAGAAAACATAAGAAATTTACCAAGAAATCTCAATTTATATAAAATTTTTTCATACAAGTGCTGATTGTTTTTAAGGACACCCTTTTTACGAGTCACATGGCACACTTTAGGGTTAAATTTTTTCAACCATACCCTCATACATTTTTCACCCCAACACTCAATCATACCAACCGAATGGCATATAAAGCAAAAAAAAATGATTTATAATATCGATAGGGCTTTAAGGCTTAAACACCATGTAGAAAGTCTTATTGAAAACTACCCTTAAGGGAGGTGCAGACAAAAAAATATTAATCGTCAAGCAAAAGGGTTGTCAAAATCAATCAAGGGGTTGTATAAGTAGCAAGGGTGAGTATTGTTTGTTTTCTTGTTAAGTAGTTATTTACATATAAATGTTTTGTTTGTGTGTGTTTTTGTTTTTAAGTACAATGACGTCATGGTTATATAGGGTGTTGCAGTAAAGTAGTGCATTTTTTTGTTTCTCTTGTGTTTGTTTGACAAACACCAATTCTGGGCGTAGAGTCGTTAAATCTTTACGATTATGTTAATCCGGCCCAGACCGAGACATATTTATGGGGTTTTTTTGTTTGTCCTTGAGAATTTCGTAGAAGGAAAAAACCGGAGTGGAGAGGTGTCGAGGGTGACGTCCTTAAGCAAATATTAGGGGCGAAGGAAAATATGTTAGGAATTTAATTATTAAATACGAAAATCCCATGATAAAAAATTAGGCCAAAAAGAGTTCTTATCACGTTTCACTCTTTACTTACGTCCTCAATCGCGGTCAGCCAACAAATGTTATTTATTTGGACTACGATAAGGCATTTGACAAAGTCTATATATATCAACAAGTCCACTCACTCTTGAAATTTCGCAAAATTTCCCCTCCTCAGGCCAGGAACTCTGAGATGGTGATGGTTAAATAAGCGTTTATTTTTGGTTTAATTTAACTATAAATATCGCATAAAATGTCTGCCTGATATACAACTTTGAGGAATTATTTATTCACCTTTAATAAGAAGGTCTATTACATACTAATAATAGAAAATTATTATTTCATAAAGGTTAAACGTGTAAGTATGGTATATTGTATAGTATCTCAGGGAGTGTTTTTCGATGTACAAAGAAAAAAATTAATTTTTACCAATGGCGTTCATAAGGGATTTATCTTAAATATTATTTAATAAAAAAAAGTACACCACTGCATTTTTCTAAAACAAATTTTATTTTTTAAATCCTTGTTTAGTTGTGAGCAAATCGATATTCTTGATTTTTTTATTTGTATATCTTACTTGATATAATTATTGTTTCATACACATTAATGCGTTTCCTATTTTTTTTAGATTTCTTTGTGTATGATATACCATTAGCAAATGTAAATCCCTTGTATCAGAATCGTATATTATATTATACGTATATTCTACAACCTACAGTTTAATAAATATACCTTGACCATATACGGTTCATATTAGATGCCAATAGTTTTAATGTAAAAACTGTATTTTTGAACCTAGATAATAAAAAGTTGTGTAGAACCAAGAAAAACTTAATTTTTTTCTAAATTTAATGACTTATGTTAAAAAACTGAATTTCAACTTATTTACGATAAAAAATTGCATAACTGCTGCAATTTTTTATTTAAAAAGCATTAAATATAAATTTTTTAAGGTTATGAGTGCAAAAATTATAGATTATTTATCACCTATAATTTTCTTAAAAAGCATTTTTCTTTCAGGCCATTATTTTCTGCAAAAAAATCGTTTTTCATTAACTCCACCCTTGCCCCCCCCCACCCACCCCACACAAATTACCAGTAAAAAATTGTTTAAAAAAATTATTGCTTTCCATAATAATACGCATGAATAACAGCTAGTTTTGTCATTAATATCTAATCTAATAACACAGTTTGTTTATTTAAGTTTAATATAACTATATATATGTATATTAATAAATATTTAATATACAAGAATAGTGCTATTATTAGGGCCGAAAAACGGTGATTTTTCAAAAGAATTTCTTACTGCGCAAATGTTTGGGGTGGGTGGGGGGGGATAAGGGTTATTTTGACAAAAAACAATGTTTTTACAAAAAATATATATTGAATATTTAATTTAATAGCACGGTTATTTATATATATTATGATTTTATCTGTAAATATTTAGTTTAAAAACAGCGTTATTAGTTTGGATGATATGGACAAAAAACAGTGATTTTTCAGAAGAATGTGTGACGTGCAATAATGGAGAGTAACTAGATATGTAAATCCCGTGTCAATTTTTCTTAAATGCCGAAATGTTCTCCCTTTTGTAAACAGAATAGTATAGTATATGATATACATGGGCGCCGGAAACGCCCCTAGACTTCAAGAGAATGTCAATTATTATTTGTTTGCGTTTGCAATAAGACGTAATACAAGCAAAAATTAAAATTTTATTAAAACACGAAAACGATAGCCTATAATAGTTTAATCTAGTCTTTAAATAAGAATCTAAGGCGCCTAGGTTGTTGTCCAAAGACGTTTAAAACCTTGTCGACAAACTCAATATCCTCCTCTTTCGATGGACGCTCATCAAGCAAAGGCCGCTTAATCTCGCGTCTCCAATCGTTGATCTATTCCACATCTTAACCCACCGTAATGTGCTAAATGAACGTTCAATGCCGCAGGTTGTCGCTGGAAGAGCACCACTGCTGGATAAAACGGAGTGGCTTTAGAAATTAAATCTGCATATTCTACAGATTCGTTGGACGTAGTTCCTTCTTCGGCTGTCTTAAACATCTCGTACCACGTAGTAGCCTTGACAATAAAATTCTGTAAAAAGTCCCCATAAAGATTCTGTATATCTTCTGCTACTTGTAAAAACGAGGCTTTATCGAGCTTTCTCACATTTTCGGGATGTAGCTGCATTAGGCAAAATGATTTTTTATGTGTAGCGGAAAATCGATTTTTAAAAGACGAAATAACCTAGTCTGGACCGAGGAGTTCTAAAAAACTTCTCTACATTTTCAGATGGTTGGTTTGATCGATAGATTTGTTTTGCTACGATTCGAGGACGCTTAAGCTCAACATCCAGTTCCTGGCAGATTTTTTGAGCTCTTTCAAAAATTATGGCGAACTCTGTCGAGGAATTATCTCGATGAGATTGAAGCACGGTCGTCAATTTATTAATATGATCAACAACTTCTTTTGTATTTATATTTACATTTTGTAATTGATTGCACACTGGTTCAAGTTTGGCAGAGTAGCAAGCAATTACTAAGAGCGTAACAATGTATGTTGGAGTTGTCGCAGTCGTATAAAGCTGATATGCTTTAGTTTTTATTTTTGAATTTGGTGCAGCAATGGAAAGTTCTTCTAGAGTTTGTACAATCGTAATAAAAATCTCATCTCTGTTGTGAGTCCGTGACTTTGTGTTTTTATTTGTTTTTCGTCAATTTTGTATGTTGGTCTTTTAGAGAATAATGGATGAGATTTTTGGATTTAACTTCATTGATGTCATATCCTTGAGCAACAAGTTTATTTAAATCCAAGTTGCAGTCTTCTAGAAATTTAATGTTTGTTTTTGAAATGGTGTTCGCATTTAATTCTTGCAGTAGTACATATCCCAAAAATTCTTCACAAATGACTGGCATTTTATCTTTATCAAAACGAATGTAGCGAACTCCAATTGATAATTGCTCTGTTCCACTTATATCTGCAGTTTCATCTGCTAACACAGAAAAAGTCGGAGCCTGCTTTATTTCCTCAATTATTTTGCGTCTTAGAACATCACCGCAAATGTCTATTAATTCATTTTGAGTTCGGTGCGATATGTACAAAGCATTCTTAGCTCCCGAATCTAAATGGCTTTTCAAAACAGTGTCCAGGTTCGACCCGAAAATTTAAAAGATCTATAAAAACGGACCCCTGGTCTACTTTACCACGAAGTGGAAGATCATTTCGTCTGCAAAATAATATTGTCGAGACAATTGATTTAAGTTTTACACGATTTTCTTCATCTTTAAACTTTTGATACTTCAGGCATGGCGAAATAATAAACTGTCCTTGTATACCACGCCGCACTGGAGGCCGAAATAAAACATATATTCGACAAAGAGGTCCTTTTGCTTTAGCTGAGTAGGGCAACCATGGGTACATCGAAAACCACTCACATCGAAAGGCCCGTTTAGCACTAGAATCCACGTCATTTTTAAAATTGTAAGTGAGTCCAAGGATGTTTAAGTAACTTGAAACGAAACTCGTCATCAATTTTATAATTCACGTCTAAACATAGCCCGATGTCCAATAATGAAGTACTTATGCAACTGCTTGAACTGCTAGTAGATTCAAACGATGAATTTGGTAGAAGAACCTTACTGGTAGTATCTACTATAAAGAAGAAAGGTTTTACTTACTCAAACTACTAATCCCCAAACGTAACTGAATATATTCTAAAGTGAGACCCAAAAGTTATTACTATCAGCTGTAAATTGTAAAAATATTAAAGATAAGTTTTATTTTATTCCAGGTATTTGGATTGTGTGTTTTTCATACTTTCCAGTAAATTCTTGATTTTTTCACTTCAAATGGAATACAATTATAAGTTAATCCAGAAGTCTGGAATATACAAGACATATTTTTCAGTTATTTCGCATTTTATTTCAGGCTTTTTCATATAATTTT
This sequence comes from Anthonomus grandis grandis, assembly GCF_022605725.1. Lineage (NCBI taxonomy): Eukaryota > Metazoa > Arthropoda > Insecta > Coleoptera > Curculionidae > Anthonomus > Anthonomus grandis. The sequence continues at coordinate 10,517,830 of NC_065563.1, read as the reverse complement.
TTTATCTATCTCTGCGGCATTGCAAATAAGTTTTTACGCCTTTTAGGTACTTTAAGAAAGTTTTTATTTTGTTCCAAGCATATGAAAAAATTATAAGAAAATAATAATTTTGTCTAATGTAATTTTCTTGGCCTTAACCGTATAGTTAGTTTATTTGGGGTGAAACTATATATACCATTGCATTGACAAATTATTCTTCCAGTCGAAAATTTTATTCAATTGCAGCCTACTTTTGTGACATTTGTATTATCGTATCAATATCCATTGGATTATTGTAGGAAATTAACGTTGGACCTTTATATTTCAAAAAAAAACGAAACCTTTGAATTTCCAAACGACACATTTGTGCTACCTGGAGATTCGCATTAAAAATACCAAAAATATTTGCAATACAATAATTACAGTAATAATTAACTAAAATAAAAATTAGATCTTTGCGAACGCGTCTTGTATCCTATCGATGGATGTATGCAGACATGATTTACGACTCCATGCAAAAAATGCCAGCTTTTTGAGAAAAACAAACAAGTAATCGGACTTGTTAAAATATATATACTATGCTTTGGACTGGACATAATCGATTATATGCTAACAAACAGAACCAACGAAGTAAAAGTAAATGAAATCACGTTAGATGTACAATAAACATCTCGTAAAAAACGAAGTTATCTAGGAGTCGGTGTCGTTTGCTAATGATAGCAAACTATATGCAAATCCCCTTACTTAAGTGGAGCAACTATAAATAGATCTTTAGACAGTATTTAAATGCACAGCTTTTAGATCAAACTGAAGGCTTCTTGCCGATACTTAGGAAGGTGAGACTTAACCCATGATCTTAAGTTGCTTAAAGCATTTAAGTAACCTTATAGTATTGTATAAAAAATTGAATTTCAACTTATTTGCGATAAAAAAATGGCATAACTGCTGCAAATATCAAAGCGAGAAATAAAATAGAGTTTTTTTCAGGTTTTACTGGAAAACCTTAAGGTTATGAGAAAAAAGTATGAGTAGAAAAATTATAGATTCTTTTATCACCTATAATTTTCTTAAAAAACATTTTTCTTTCAGGCTATTATTTTCTGCAAAAAAATCGTTTTTCATTAACTCCACCCTTGCCCCCCCCACCCACCCCACACAAATTACCAGTAAAAAATTGTTTTAAAAAATCATTGTTTTCCATAATAATACGCATGAATAAAAGCTAGTTTTCTCATTAATATCTAATCTAATAACACAGTTTGTTTATTTAAGTTTAATATAACTATATATATGTATATTAATAAATATTTAATATACAAGAACAGTGCTATTATTATGGCCAAAAAACGGTGATATTTCAAAAGAATTTCTTACTGCGCAAATGTTTGGGGTGGGTGGGAGGGGATAAGGGTTATTTTGACAAAAAACAATATTTTTACAAAAAATATATATTGAATATTTAATTTAATAGCACGGTTATTTATATATATTATGATTTTATATGTAAATATTTAGTTTAAAAACAGCGTTATTAGTTTGGATGATATGGACGAAAAACAATGATTTTTCAGAAAAATTTAATAATATGATTGATGAGAGTAACTAGATATGTAAATCCCGTGTCAATTTTTCTTAAATTCCTAAATTTTCTCCCTTTTGTAAATAGAATAGTATATGATATACGTATATTCTATAGTTTAATAAACATATTTAACGATAATAATATATGATGTGTTGCTTGTGATGATTAATAATGGACCTCCCATGGATAATAATTCTGACCTATCATCCATTGCACTTCAAATAAATCTTGCATTAATTTAAAGCGTCATAAACGACCTCCAATGACTAAAATTGGAAGTCGTTTATGACGCTTAAAAAATTGGATTTGAAAAAATTACGATAAATTTTTTCAATCAAGAATTATTCCAAAAGACATAAAAAAAAGCATCAAATGACTGAAATAAAAAGAAAAATGGAAATTTTAAAATGTTTATTTGCTCTTTCCTAAATTAAACAGGTCGTTTATTATCAAATTGAAAGACTTTGCAAAAAGTGTACAATTCGAATTTTCCATATGATTTTTGGTCTTTTAATGTTATTTTAAACACTTTTCAGTAACATTTATTTTAGGCACCTAGTGCCATTTATACGTCTATACAGTGCGGCTTTTGAATGCGTTTATATAAAAAATTGAAATTTTGCACACATCATTAGCAACCTAATTAACTACTTTTTAGTCCTTAGCCCTTTTTTGGCAAAAATTAAATTAAATAGAAAGGGAGGTCATGAGATACCTTGTTAGAAAGCTCCCACTGAGTGCTTTATGGTCTTAGAATATTTAGTCATTACTTTTAAGGAGGGCGCCCACTGAATCGGATCGGATCGGTCGGTTCGGCACGTTCTGTCCGTTCAGTCGGTAACTAGCGCTCATAAGTTATGTTGTACCATCCTATACAACATTATAATTGAACACCCTATATATGATAGAAAGATGAGCCATTGTACATGGGCGCTACAGAGATAAATCTCGGGATTACCTGACTATTTCTTTTTCTCGCTAATTATCATATTATATTTCACTTATTATGTTTTACACCGTAGTTTATCAACTAGGATTTTACGTATTATTTTTATACCATATTTTATCTTATAATATTTTAATGAATATGTTTTTTGTCGTATTTTATCTATTTTGATTTAGTATTTAAGACCCTGAAGTTAGATCTTAAGCAGGAGAAAGAGTTGATTGCTGCCAGCCTTAACTTTTTAATAAATTTTTAAAAAAAGTTCTGTGAGTTACTTTTACTTAACCTACTCAAGAAACTAGGTTGCTTCTACGAACTAAAAGAGGCTGCTGGAAGCAATACGTTATTCATACAATTGGCAGAACGAAGACACGACGACTTTTAAAAGTGGCTCGACTATTCGAGCATATAGAAGTATTATGATTAAGCTCCCGTTTAAGCGTTTTTAAAGAAAAATTAGCAGTTCCTCAGATTCTGAAGAGGATTGCAGTAACCTGTGCTGCGAAAGCGAGAAAAGCGAAATAGATAGCCGGCATTCGTTGTGAAATACCCTGTATAGAGTCAAATAAAATAAATTATAACATAACATTCAACGTGCATTTGAAACTATATATAAAGCTGTCTTTTTTGTGTATTTTTGTAAAAAAATTAATTATATTCAAAGCAAGAGTTGTACACCAAAATGAGAACTTTCACACTCGCACATTTCGCCGACCAAGTTGACATCCTCAGATAATTAAAACTGAGTTTTAAAATCTCCTGATGATGCCAACTTAATAAACAGTAAATAACGAAAACACCGATTTAAGATATAATGAATGACACTTACCAGAACATCCAGTTAATTTGGATACCTCCTCCCAAGAGTTTTCTTTCCTTAAATTATCATGTTAATATGTGTTTTGTTTATCATACAATATTCTAAAACTGCGAACAGCTTCGATTAAAATTTCGTTTGACATATTTATCAAATCAGCGGTTTTTAAAATTCTTTGAAACAGTTCCTCACTCTATGCGAAAAAATGCTAAAATAGTCGCAGGCTTTCGGTGCAATTGGCAAAAGTTGCCCTCCCCACAATATGAGATCGTTGCCGGAGAAAACCGAACCGACCAAACGTACCGAACCGATTCAGTGCGCGCGGCCCCATACATGTGAAGCAAATCCGGCCGATTGTACCGACCGTGCCGAGACTTAGAAATTGCCTTTGAAAATCTTATTTTTCGTATTTTTATTTTCATTTAAAATACTTAAACTTTAGGTAACACGGTAATTTTATTGTAATTATTTCACTACAAAAGATATTGAAAATATGCAGCGTTAACTTCAAGACAGTAAAATAATCTATTGCAGAACATTTTGCAAAGTGGCAACATCAATAGAAACACAAATACAAATTTATTATTTCCATTTTATAGCCAATTTTTGCACAAAGTCCTAGATATCACATTCATAATATGAATTAAATTTAAAAGTAACCATAGTTTAGAAGCAAAAATCGATAGAAAACCTATATATAAAGACAAACAAAAGTACATCTGGAAAACAGTCTAGTAAGTCATACTCAGCACTAGTAATTATTTCTGTAGATTTTGTTACATTAATTCCTTTGATGCAACCCTTAAAAAAAAATTATTGCTTAATATCTTTGTTACACTGGTTTCTTCCGGACTAGCTGTTATTGCTCTTGCCGGTCTTCTCAGTTGCAACTGCGTGCTATGGTACTTGGATCTCCTATACTACTTTTCTCTGTAGCATCTGGGTGCTGAGGTTGGATTAAAGGATTTTTAACTTATTTCAGGATAGGAAAGAGTAATTTAGGCTTCAAGGAAAGGTTGCCAGTTATCTTTGGGTGGAGCCAGAGCCCGAGCCCCGCTCCTCGCAGAGAAACCAAAGCCTGATATACTAAAAAAACTGTTTTAGTCATATTTGAGTTCGGCGGCTAATATCACACTTATTCTGAAACACCTGAGGCTTTCTGATGTTCGTCTTCGTGGTATTCCAGAAAATGTTTGAGGCGTAAAGTAGTTTAGGACGTAGAACCTGTTTATAGACCATTAATTTATTAGTCAAAGAGAGCTTACTGCTCCTGCAGAGAAAGAAGTAGAGCGCATGAATGGTTCCATTGCATGAGTTAATATGGTTTATAATGTGCGTGTTGAAGTTATTTTTTTTGTCGAAATATACTCCTAGGTACTTTGTCTCATCTTTCCAGGAGACCAGCGTGCCCGAAATTGCCAAATTTGGGATGTTTTTTCGGTCATGCTTTTTTGTTATTAGAATGGCCTCTGTTTTCTTACTATTTATTTTAATTTTCCAGTTGTTTGCCTACTCTATAATTTTATCTAGATGACTCTGCATGTACGCTGATATCTGGACTAAATTTTTACAACTCGCAAAGACACACGTGTCGTCCGCGAATAATGCGACTTGGAATGTCCGCTTGGTATATATTAAATAAAATTGGTGCGAGCGTGGAGCTTTGGGTAACTCCCGCTCTCATCCTGTTAAAGGAGGTGATAGTTCCATTTATTCTAACAGTAAATTCCCTGTCTTTCAGGAAATTTTTAATAAATTTAGTGAACCTTGCGGACACCCCAAATTTCTGCAACTTATAGATCAAACCGTCATGCTACACTCTATCGAAGGCCTTTTCAATGTCGAGATCCCTTCGCATTAAATGAATCCACCAGACTCTGTTGTATCCGTGCAAGCTGCAACACAGTTGATAATCCTCTTGTAAATCCGCACTGCTCTTCCGGGATTATTTTGAGTTCATTTAGCTCCTCCCATAATCTGCTTAGTACCGTCTTTTCAAAGATTTTTCCCAGTGATGGCAGCAGACTAATGGGTCTGTAACTTTCCGGTTTTTTTATGTTTTTACCCTGTTTAGGTATTACTACCACAATTGCTTTTTTCCATTCGACCGGAATAGCACAGGCTCATACATTTGTTATAAATGGTTTTTATGTCCAAGAGTGTATTGTCAGGTGGTGTTTTCAGCATTTTGTTGTTTATTTTCATCATGGCCTGGTGCTTTCTTATTCATTTGGTCTTTAATTACGTCTCTTATTTCTTGTAGGCTTATACTTTTGTAGTTTGGTAATGCGTTTAGTGGTAGGTTTTCGATTTATATATGTATTGCTTAATAAAGACTCATATGATTATGATTCTAATATGGCATTGCTATTAAATAATATTTATAAAGGAGCTAAAAGTATTAATTGTTTAAACGAATTAAACATTGAAGAGTTTCTGAAAAACATCTTACGAGATAGATATTGCGAGAACGCTGATCAGAAAAATGAACTCATATTTATAATTAAAAAGATGTAGCAATATATTTTAGGGAGAATATAAACGCTTTAACACTCAAATACAAGGTTTTACTTTTACATTACAGTATTTTCCAAGTAGCTACACAATCTATACAGTATATTGACATAGATATTTCACATAGCATATTATGTATCTATTGCAATAAAATGTTACATAATATATAATGGTAACAAATGTGTGTTCCTTTCTATAACCAGACTGATTCTAGGCAAAATCTTGGAATTGTTTGTCTAAAATTTTGTTGCTTGCTAAGTGGTCTGCCATAATTTAAAGAGACTTGATAGAGTTCTTACGAATACCACATTAAACACATCAAAATATCCAAACTTAACCCAACATATTCCCTTTTTACCTGAGCACCCTCCCTATTACATCCCCGTAGTCTCTTCTTACCCCAAAACACTGCGGTAGTTAAAACAATAAATTTAAATAATGAAATATGCGTGGTGCCTGACTATAAAACGGATACGTCGCCACCCCCCACCCCCGCCTCTCTCTTCTGCCCCACGGGGGCGGCAAACTCTAACATATTTAAGTTGGCTGACACTTTGGAACAGTTTGGAACCGGATTAGTATTCATCGTTAGGACTCGTTTCCAGAGAATTAATTGTTTCGCGTTTCGGGTTGTTTTGTATATCTATGGGATATACGTGGGATAGATATAGGAACAGTTTATTATAGTACCTAGAGGCAAGAAAACGTTTAAATTATTGAGGGGACTTTTAAGGTATATTGGAGATCTGTATTATAAGGACTAACTTCCTTATTTTAAGGGCGTCAGAAAGCATCGCCTTGGTCTCCTGAGACTAAATAGTATATAAAGACTGAGACTAAATAGTATATATATAGTATCTATGAGAGTAATCAAAAGTTTAAGCATCGAATGGGTCCTTTTTAAGCATAGGGTATTATCATCCTAAAATTTTAATTTACATTGAACAACTAGGCCTAGATTTTTTAAAGAACTTTAAATGTATGAGTTTAAAAAGTATGAGTTGTGTAAGTAGTGTTCTATAGTTTAGTCGCAAAAAAGAATATCTGTAAATTTACCAATTTTTAATAGATGATCATTTAAGGCTTTTAGAAGCATATTTAAATCGCGAAATAACTTGATCAATAATAGTCGCCATCAAGCCCAATTTAAAGTATATGTAGATTTGAGTGTCGTTAGCATGGAGATTTGAACCCCCTAGCCTCTTTGTTTTCTGAACGCATCAATTTAAAATGTTGAAACTTGAGGTAATGCAATTGATGAATGATAACTATGTTTTAAAGTAAAATTGACACATGAAAATCTCAAGATGGCTGCTGGGCGGCATTTTGGAAAAAAAAAATTCAAATGAAAGGGTGGTCTTGTGATACATAATTTTGAAGCTCCTGACGAGTACTTAATAACCCTAGAATATAAATTCATTGTCTTTTATCTTTACCTACTACAAAATGGTGGTACATTCCGGGTTATAAGTCCGGGTTAGATGGCCATACGGAAGAGATGGCCAATGTCGGAAAATTCCACTAAGCAAACGTACCTATTTATATCCGCGAACGGTACTTTCTGCAGTCAGTTGCGTTCAAACGTGTAAACAGTGACGATTTCCGAGCCGAATTGTGCCCATCAGTTGAGTTTTTTCATAAATAGTTTTCGTAGATCTTAAAAAATGATGTCTCTTTGATAGTAAGGACTATAATTTTTCGCAGAGTAGTATTTACAGTGGTATTTTGGCGTTGATTCGTTAAATATAAACGAAAATATGTTCCTAACCTCAAAGTCTTTATTCAGCTTGTATATAAATTGCTTAAAAAGGGATGGCCATCGCTACCGTACAATTGGGAGAGATGGCCAAATTGTTTTTGGTATAGATGGCCAGTATTCAATGCATTTTTTAATCGACAAATCTAGACTTAAGGCCGCGTTATGGGCGGCGCTGTTGGTTTTTATTTTCCGTAAGACCAAGGCAAATTATTTGGAGATTACATTCAACAAACTACACAAAAAGTACGCATCAGATTTGGTTGAAATTCATTTACAACAGCAATCCTAAAAGGGTTATCTACAATTCCAGGTCTGGAATTTTTCATCTTTTGCCTACTTGTTTAGTTAATAAATTCCGAAAAAAAATCAATATTCGGCAGGCTTAGGCCACCAACAATACATCAATTTTTAAAATGAGATTAAAAATCTACAAGACAAAAGATCAAAAATCGCACCCCTGGGAGAGGGGCGAATCTGATGCGTACCTACTTTTTGCGGGGATGTTGAACGAGATCTCCAAATAATTTGCAATAGTCTTATGGAAAATAAAAACCAACATAGCCGACCAGAACGCGGGCTTAATTTCTTAATGTCATGATTAGTTTTCGTCTGTTTCAGACAAAATGCCAACAAACTACAAACGAAAATCGGCATCGACCAGGGGCTCCTGGAGTGATGCCATGCAGTGGGTCATCGGTTAATGCCGCTGCGCAGAGTCATGGTGTACCACGAAAGACTCTGGAAAGAAGGCTGAAAAAAAATAATACCTCTAAGGGACGCATGAGCCCCGAATCGCTTCTGGGTGAAACCAACGAACTTAAGTTAGCAACACATTTGAAAAAATCTGGTTTTCCTTTATGTATTGATGGTGTTCGCCGAGTAGCATTTTTTTTATGCTGAACAGCTAAAAATGCCGCATAGGTTCAATAGAGAGAAAAAAAGAGCAGGTTACGACTGGTTTAGCTCTTTTTTACGCCGGCATCCAGATTTATGCTTAAGAAAAGCAGAAGGAGTATCAATTGCACGAAATCAGGGAATGAATAGGCTAGACGTTGAAAACTATTTTGATTTGCCCTAAACCACCCTAGAAGAAAATGATATTTTTACTAAACCAGGGTATATTTTTAATACCGATGAGACGGGGCTACAAATAAATAACCGTACTGGTATTGTTGTTGCCGAAAAGGGTTCTAAAAAGGAAACAATATCTTGCATCGCGTGTTGCAATGCTGAAGGCATGTTTCTTCCGCCGGCTTGTATAATGAAAGGCAAATATAAAAAAGCAGAATATGAAGATGGGATGCCACCCGGGTTGGTTCTTTATATGTCAGAAAAATCAGCGTGTGTTGTTAACACCAGCATTTTTATTATGTGGCTTAAAGACCATTTTATGGCACGAAAGCCCGCTGGTAAAGTCTTGCTGATCTTGGATAGTCACGCTTCGCACTGCACTTCGGTGGAATTGCTCGAAGTAGTCTTCCAAGTCACACAACGTATTACTTGAAACCGCTAGATAGGGCAGTATTTAAATCATATTTTTATAATGCTTGTCACCAGTGGGTTCGTGCTAACCCTGAAAGAAAATTAACCAGACTATAATTTGAACAAATGCTTTCAGAGAGCTGGGGAAAAGCGTGCACAGTATCGAATGCGGTCTCAGGATTTAAATCTTGTGAAATTTACCTATTTAACCCTTCTGCAATACCGGACCATGCCTTTTCAGTTCGACAGTCGAATGCAATAATATTCAGCCGTTGGCGTGTGAACCGCAACCACCTACAAGTGCTCAAGCAGATTTTAAAATAGCGAAGAAACGACAATTAATTACCGAACTTGCAACAACTTCTCAGCAGACACGCGAAGATACCTCACCGATGCCTAGTACGTGCAAAACAGATGTTACCCCTGGTACACTTTTGGAACAAATTTCTCCGGTTCCAACTTTACCAGAAAAGGTTAAAAGAGCTTCGAAAAATCTAGGAGCTGTTTTGACTACAACGGAAAATATTAATGCTGTTGAAACGAAGAAAAAATGCACAACCCAAGAAAATAAGCCGAAAGATCACGTAAGATTCCACAAAAATCAAATAGATTCAGTTCGAGTTCGGAGTCAGAAGGTGAGACGGTTTTAAAAAGCGATGGCGAAGAAGACAATTTCGATGAAAATAAATGCGTTGGATGTCTGGAAAACTACTTTGCAACTAAAAGAAAGGACGATTGGATACAGTGCGTTTCGTGTAGCCGTTGGCTACGTGACCAGTGTACCAGTTTCTCAAACATGTGTATGAAATGTGGCAACTAAGATCGGGGGGTTTTAGTTTTTAGAGTTTTTTTATTTTATATTTCCATTTACCAGAAGTTTTATTGAGTTTTTTCTTAAAAATAAAATTTGTTTTACAATCTAGCAATATATAAGTACTATCTATTATTGAGTATTTGTCTATTTTTTAAATTCTTTTATGATAAGTAAAGAAAAGTCAAGATAAATAGAAAAAAAGAAACTGGACATCTCTCCCTATCCGCAAAAATACGACCTGGCTATCTCACCCGTACAATAAGGGATAGATGGCCAATTCACATCTATTTTTCTGGAATAGTTAAAATAACTAAGTAACTTAATTTACCAGTTTAATGTACCATAAACTAATCGCATATTGATTGATACACTTCTTGATGACCTTTTCTGGGTTTCAGCTTTAAATTTTATGTCGATCCATTAAGATTTTCAAAAAGCTGGTCATCTCTCCCTGACTTACCCTACTAACATCGATACTTCTACAAATATTCGTTATTGTCTGTCGTAAATCCAATACTGAAGCAGGTTCAGTTTCGTACACCTTTTACTCCAAATAGCGCCATAAAAAAAAGTCTAGAGGTGCCAAATCTGGCGAGCGAGCTGGCCATTCCACAAGTCCTCGACGGCCAATCCAACGACCGGGGAAATTGTTATCTAAATAGTTCCGAACTAGAGTAGTGTGGTGGAGCTCCATCTTGCTGGAATACAATATCCGTATCGAATTCATTCATTAGGATTTGTTTCGACAATTTCGGTGATTAGAGGGTCAATAGTATTTTCCAGCATATTCAAATACAGTTGCCCTGTTAAATTTTCTTCGATGAATAGAGGCCCCACAATATGGTTTCCCAAATCACTGCCCAAACGTTTATTTTTTCTGGATATTGAGTATGAGTTTGCCGGAAGACGTGAGGATTAGTGTCACTCCAATAGTGCCAATTTTAGAACAAATAGAACAAATTTACATTCATCTCTGAAACAAATATTATGGAGATAGGTAGGATGCCGTGCAATGGTTTCCGTCATAGTTTCGCAGAATTCTGTTCTTCGATCAGGGTCATCTTCAGTTAACTGATAAGGACATACCTCATGTTCATTTGCGACGGAGGAAGTTGATTGTTGGGATCTCAACAATTATTTGGACTTGCTTTTCTTCCGAAATAGACATGGACGGGCGGACGTCCTGGGGGTTTTTTGTTGTTTACACTACCAGTAGTTGTAAATTTAGATACGAGTTCCCGTAAATATTTTCTACAAATAGGACAATTCGGGAAACGTCGATTGTTAAAAATCCTTTCGGTTTCGTGAAAGTTACGCGTCGCGCCACAAATAAAAATCGCTCGAAAAAACCAAAACAAACTTTTCTCGCAATTATTGTTGTCGCTGTGGATAGGGCAGAGAATAGCAATTATTTGTAGAGATATGCCTGTCAGTGGTTTGGTGTTCAGGTAATTATTCAATGTACCACCATTTTGGCGTAAGTAAAGATATTGAATTATATTCTAGGGTTATAAAGTACTCGGAGGAGCTTCAAAATAATGTGCCACAAGACCACCCTTTCCACTGAATTTTTTTTTCCAAAATGGCGCCCAGCAGCCATCTTGAAATTTTCATCTATCAATTTTGCTTTAAAACATTGTATTTATTCACCAATTGCATTACCTCAAGTTTCAATATTTTGAATAGATCCGTTCAAAAAATAAACACGGGGGGACATTAAAGAAAAGCACTGTATATACTTTAAAAAAAGAGGCCCAAGTATGCTTTCTTGAGGAGCTTCAAAATTGACAACTAAAACATTTGATTTATTGCTCTCAACACACACTGTCTTCTGTCTGACAAAAAAGATGAAATTAACAAGCATGCGGACTCACCACAGCCAATATACTTCAAAATGGCGACCATAATTAATCATGTCAAACGCCTTGGAATAATCCAATAGCGGAATGTGGCATCACTAGAATCCTGAGATATACAAATACGTAGAAGTAATATAGTAGTAATATGTATAGTTGTTGATTGTAAATTAAAATTTAAGGATCGTATTACCCTATGCTTAAAAATGACCCCAATGCTTCAACTTTTTATTCACTCCCATAGATACTCTTTGTCTAAGGAGACCAAGGCGATGCTTTTTGAGGCCTTAATGTTATCACAGTTCAATTTTCCAGATTATGTATATAAATGGACTTTTTTTGGATATCTTGGATAAAATAAGGGTTCAAAAGGTGCAAAATTTTTGTCTTCGACTGATTTTTGGTGTAAAGCGTAAAGAAAGAATATCTCATAAATTACCTAAGTTGGAGTGGCTTAATATGGCGACGTACCTTGCTCTCTGTTGTCTTTTCTTTATAAAGTGATTAAATATAAATGCCCCCCATAGCTTTACCAAACGATAACATATCGAACACTGTTTGAAGCATTATAATTGAAATAACCAAGTTTGGCCCTCCAACGCTATAACCAATAAGGCAAATAAGCCCCTAGACTGAAAGCCCTACATCTTTATATATTTTAAATTTTCTATGTTAAATCTCTCACGGTTTATCCCTCAGTTAATTTTCGCCTAAATTCACAATAATTTGATACCGCGTAACAAACGGGACGTGGTATAGTGGAAAAAAAAAGACACAAACGACATCCGACGGGCATCGCGGGGGTTGTGTGCGTCCCTGTCCCTCTTGTTTACTTTCCATTTAAAAGCGGCAACAAAAGATTATTGAAAGCCGATCAACCGCATCGAAAATCGAACAGCGGACACAATAGAACGAGAGAGAGAGAGAGAGCAAGGGCAAAAAGGTGCATCTGCTGATCCCTAAAAATCAAAAATGATAAAAAGCACCCTTTTTTTTCCTCTATTAGGTAAAGAAAAAGCATGTAAAAATGACGCTTTGCAGGGTACTCTGAGGTAAATCAACTCACCAGAATTGTCTTGTATTTGAGTTGATTTACCTAAGAGATAAAAGCCCTTGTTTAGTCTTTACTTATGCTTTTAGTATTAATCATGATTTCATTATGATAAGACCCTCTGCGAAGAGTAAATTAGTTTGCAAATACATTATAATTTTTATAACGCCGCCTGGTTCTGTCTGTCATTTTTGTCAAGGAGTCACTCTAGTTTGGTGATATATGATTGGCTAATTTTTGAACAATGAAGTTAATGACATTTTTTATGCACTAATTTGTATATAAGTAAATATGACAGATATCATAGATTTTTGAATTTTCATCGAAAATCCTCATAAAAATCTGAAGGGAGATCTGTCACATAAGTCCTAGTAAAAATGCCATCAATTATCCAAATTGGCTCCAAACACTTTTCTGGTTCGAATTTTAACAACCTTGATAACCCTATGCGACTTTCAAATTTAAATTTAAATTCTTTATTAATGTAAATGCACAAAGTAGTACTTACACAGGTTACAATACAGAAGGTACAACGCACAATACAAAATGTTTCCATACTATTTAAAATTGTGTTGTTTACAGTAAAGGTATATGAAAGTTAAAAATTGTAATGTGAAAATCCTTCAAATGAATAAAAGGATCCCTGAACTAGTTTAATTTAACTTCTTTAATTTAATTTTTAAACTCAAAATGATGAAGTCCCCGCGTACTATTGAAAAACCTAATACCACAATATTGACAATTTGAATTAACCATATCAAAAAACCCCTAGATGTCAATTTTCGTTCAAATATCTGCATAACTACCAAAATTATTAAGAAAAAAAAACATAAAAATAAAACCGTAACACCCTGTATCTTAGAAATTTAGTATTTGCGGACATAGGTTAATAAGGACTTTTTTTATTATTTTTAAGCAAGGAAACTCCCCCTGAATTTTTTCGCAATATTAATGAAACACCCTGTATATGGGATGTTCCTATCTAAGAAGTTTCATTGTACCTAATCAAATTAATATTCTATATTCTAATATAGTAGAACAGGTAATAAATCCGTTTAATGTAAGTACAATAATAGTGTCAGAAAATATAGCTCTATATAGAGAGTTATATAAATTTATTCTAAAAGAAAACATATCAATTTCAAAAATAAATAAATCACGACGAATTCAGACGATTTTTTATATTTTATTTTTTCTTTTCCCAATATAGTAATAAATTTTGTAAATATTTTTTATTTAATTTTTTGCTTATTATGGAGACAAAAAGTTCCTGATTTAACACCTTTTCTATTTGCCCACGATAGTTTCCGAAAGAACCATACATCTCTCGCTAATTTTAAGCGCACGATATAGTAAAGCAAAATTTAAATTTGGAGCGATAATCGAGTTTTAAATTTCCCGCTACTATGACGTCACAAAACATTTTCGTTTCCGGCTAGTACTACTTCTCGACATTCAAAGGGCGCAACATTCAATCGACAGTTCATCATATATGGGAGTTTCCTATCTTAGAAGTTTTATGGCGATGGCGCCGCCAAACGAAGAAACAACAAACAATGCTCTGGCAAAAAATACGTTTGAGTGCTGTAAAACGCGAGTTTGTGCCTACAAAATATGTATAGTTTGTGGGAAAACCTATCACAAATCGTGCCTATCAAGAGATTTTCCTAAATTAACACCTCTTGATGAGTCAAGGATGCTTTGTTGTGTGCAAGACCTCAAGTTTGAGTTCTGACCGGCAAGTCAGGAACTCAAAATAAGTAATCTGGAAGCTCTGGTCCAACAAGGTGAACAGGAAATTGAAATATTAAAAGAAAACTTAAAAATTACGGAGGAAAGACTCAATATAGAAATTGTTTACTTTAAAAAACTGTTTGATGAATCGTCAAGCAAAAACACTATTTTGCAGCAGAATAATCTTTTGCTGATCCAAAAAATACAGGCTTTCGAGCAGGAAGTGGGCCCTAAGGAAGTAAAAAACTCTGAACAGGACCTGCCTCAGTCTCAAGCAGGGCCCCACGATCCTAGTAGATTAGCGGGAAAACAAACTAAACAAAAACAAACTGAAGTGTCACTGTCATCAATCTTATCAGTCATTGACCAACGTGAAGATAGCGGTAGCTCGAGTATGGTCCCAGTACCCAGACTGTCCCATGTCGCCTCTTCATTACAATCTTCTGAAAATCCGCACGATGATACTCCAGGTTTCGAGCCTGGCGGTGGTGATGCCTGGGTGCTTGCAAAAGGCAAAAAATGTCGTAAGCACACATTCAAAACTCTGAAACAGAATACCTATCAAAGAGGCGAAGCTTCGAACAACATCAAGGAACACAAGAACGTCGATCCTTTAGGAAAAAAAACCTTAAAATTGGAAGTCGAGAAGATCATGAAACACAATAATTAGGTTTCACGTCTGCCCAACAAAACAGAAGGGTATGGGTCCAATACGCCTATCAGGCGGGCAAATCCACGGACTTGGCCCTACACTACCTCGTTAGGAAGGTGGAGGGTACTCTGGGTAGTGGCAAGGCTTGTCTAGGTGCGTTTCTAGACATTGAAGGGGAGTTCAACAACACCCCTTTTGCATTAATCTGCCATGCACTCGAGAGCCGCGGCTCAGAACCCCGTTTGGTTAGCTGGATAGAGGCCATGCTCTCGAAACGTCATGTATCTGCCCAGCTCAACAACGAGATTGTCGAAACGTTGGCGGCTAGGGGCTGCCCGGAGAGAGGAGTATTGTCCCTTACCTTGTGGTCGACAGCCTGATAAATCTTTTAAACAATGCTGGCCTACGCTGATGATCTGGTTATCCTTTGCCCAGGGAAAGACGCCGTCTCAATGCAGGGCCCTATGATGAGAGCCCTGCGTATGGTGGACATATGGTGCCTCTCGGGGGGTCTCAGGATTAACCCCAAAAAAGCAGAGCTCCTACTATTCACGAGGAGACGTAACTTTGGCACGCCCCCTGTTATATCTCTAGGTGGCGTGCAGCTGCCTTACTCCAGGACAGTTCGATTTCTGGGTATCGCCAAATGCGTTGCGGTTGCGTCAATGAAGGGTCCACCGAAGAGTCCCCTGGTATGAGACAGGCCAAAGCGCACATTGGTGGGCCCTCTGCCTGTCTCACCAAAAATCTACTACGCCTAAAAAGACGCGAAATTCAGCTAGTGACAGGTATTTTAACCGGTCACTGGCACTTAAGAAGCCATCTCCATACTATCGATATTGCGGACAACCCGGAATGCCGATGGTGCTGTGAGGAGGATGAAACCGTTGACCATGTAGTCGGGGAGTGCCCAGCGCTCACGCGCGCCAGGTTCAAATACTTGGGTTACACCTTTAGTGCACCGAGTGACTTTAAGTCCTTCAGACCAGAGAGCCTTATCGGTTTCTCTAAGGCCGTTGGGCTCTGGTAAACCCCGGTGGGGCATGACGGGTCCATCAGGAGACCTATATACACAACTGCCTTGGCAGCCCACTGTTTCGACAATTCAATTCAATTCATACCCATTAATAATTCTTTGTTTTACACATAACATATTTAGGACATTTAACTTAATTTGTCAAACACTGAAATAAAGAAATGTCAAATTAAGTTGGGCAAAAAAATTGACTTTAAGGTGTGAGTCACAATTAACATCGTGCATTATGGTTGGACCACCCTATATATTAAGTTCGCACAACTCAATTTCTTCCATAACTCTTTAAATTTTTGATTAACGCTGAATGTTTTTAATGTTTTTGGATTTTTTGCGGAAGACTTTTTTTGTAGGAAAATTGGGTATAACTTTTTTGTGGCACATTTTATAAAAAAATTTTATAAGACTTTTTTGGAGCTTTTTGGGCGACTTATTAATTTGTAAATAAAAATTAAATTATCACATAAAAATTTTTTCTAATTTTTCCATAATTTTTTTCCTACAAAGTGACCACATTTTCAGACAAATTTGACTTTTCAACCCTTTCATATTTTAGATGAGCCCCATGTTCCTTAAATCTGACATTAATTGATCGTCTCGTTTGCCCTACGTACTTCTCATCACTATCTGATAAGAAGTATTATAAGACTAATTGTCGGTGTGTATTGATTTTTTGGCATCCGTTAGACTGATGCAATTTGAACTTATCCAACGTATTCCTATATGTTCATTGCATCTCTGAATTACAATTAGACAGGGAAAAAATCTGAATACTTGATTTTTCCCGGTTAATAAAGACATTAAAATCCCAAACGGCAATCACGTCCGACCAATTAAAACTCCATTAATCGCTTAATTTAAATAAAAAAAAAAGTTTAAATTACCAGACGTTCTATGAGTTTTTATATTCAAATCGCGGTTTTATCGGTAAGATTTACGGTCCCGGCAATGGGAATCGAAGCAATAATAGTAAAAGAATCAATCGGTTCCGATAAATTTCAAAAGGAATAAAGGTATCCGAAGTGAGCGGGTCTCTGGGCGCCCGAAAGGGCATTAGTATGATAATCAAATTTAATTTAAATGAACTTTTAAAAGAGCCGGGAACATTCGTTTTTTGAATTATAAAGTCAAATGGAGCGAGCACGTCTTCGGGAAGTAATTGCTTTGAGAAGAAACCAATAACGCCAGTGTCAGAAAAACAGTATTTCCAGAAAACCGTGAGTACGGCCCCGTTCTCATTTAAAGATTAACAACTTTTACACCTCCACACACAGGAAACTTTCACGAGGAAACCCATCAGCTAACGAGAGGGAAAGCGTCCACCCTAGCGACAATCAAAAATCGAAGTGCATCCTCATTACGCCTAATCACATCTCCCTCGCTCTCTCTCTCTCTCTCTCTCTCCAAGTTTCATTAAACGGGAAATGGCTTCATAAATCTAAGCACGAAGTCGCGACCCCGCACAAGAAGTAGAAGAAGTTCGGGCAGAAGTTGCACAAGTTTCCTCCGCTTTCTTTTGGTCCCTTTTTCCCGGCTAATACAATGGAAAGTATCACGGGCGAGTATTATTGGAATTCTGCCGGGATTAATTCGTTTTCGAGCCCCAGAAATGTTATTACACCGGCAGTCGATTTATCAATTTGCCGAAGAAGTTTTTTGGGTTTTTAAGGCCTGCGGTGCCCCCTCGCGTTATCTCATTTATAAGTCGGGGAATTTTTGTTTTTTTCTTAGGGGGGGGGTCTGGATTCATCTCTGGAAGTTATGGAAATTATGAAAAGAGAGGAGGTTACACGAAAAAGGTCTCAGTTTTCCAGAAAGTACTATTGTTTGTGCCGCAATACAGTGAATGTACCGCTCATTTCAATTTAATTTTACGTGAACCGCTCTTTATCCACAACGTTTCTGTCTATTGGTATAGTTCAGGTGAAGTTACTTGGACAAGTATAAAAACTAAAAACGTTTAGCACCCGGCATTTTCTTTATAAGGCATTGGCGTGCATATATTTTTTGTTTAGCTTACAAATTACTTAATACATTTACTTTACAAAGAAATGAATATAGAACATGTCAAATTTCAATTTAAACTACAAAAATTTTACGCTTCACAAAGATAATTAACGTCTTATCATACTTACCACTTTGTGACACTAATTTAATTATTCAATGATTGAGATTGACAGAAAATAACTGTTATTTAATAAGTAAATAATTTTTACATACTTTGCCGAAATCGCCGTTCCTCAGGTGAATATAGTATCAGACGTGTCCTTGGTTGCTACTTAGTGAAAACCAGATCAATAATTCTTGCAATTGCATAATGGCATTAAGTTAGTTTTTGAAGGTGGTAGACAATGGTACAGTGAAAACATCTTGTCGGACTCCCATTGCAAATCCAAGCTCTGGCTTCGATATGTGGACGACACCTTCATCATCTGGGACAAAGAGGAAAAAGCACTTCAGGAGTTTCTGCTTCACGTCAACAACATCAGAACAACAATCAAGTTCACGATGGAGTCAGAGAAGGACTCAGCTCTACCTTTCCTAGATGTCCTCGTTAAAAAGGTCGGTGGAAATCTACGAACTTTAGTTTATAGGAAACCAACACACACGGGCCAGTATCTTCACTATGAGTCCAACAATCCTGCAACCACCAAAGTAGGCATCATAAGATCCCTACTGAAGTGGATACCATCTACAAAGACCTACAACAGAATGGATATCCAAAGAAGCTAATAAGTAGGACCATCCAAAGGACGCGTCCAAATCAAATCAGAGACGAGGCCACCACGACAACCAGAATTCTACCCATACCTTACATTAGGGGTACATTGGAACAAATCCGACGCATTGCCAGCAAGTACAATATTAGAACTGCCTTTAGATCTAGTACCACTATCAGAAGCGTGGTATCAAAATGCAAGTCCGACAAGATGTTTTCGGCATTAAGTTAATTTACACTATTTAGTTTGCACGGCTTGATCACGCATATACCTAGTTTAATTAAGTAAAAAACTACCTTAAAGTGACCGATTATGGCTTTTGCTGTGTAGCAACCAAACATATTTGTTTAACAGTACTTTATATACACAATAATACATACTAGTTGAAATTTCTGTAATTTGCTACGTAGTAAAAACCACATTAATATTTAGTTCAACTTCAAATGAATTAACCTAATGGTTAATTTACATCATCATCTACTTACACTTAACCTAAACTTAATCTGAACAATGTAAATGCTCTCAGCTATAAAGTGAAGTTAGAGTCATATTGGCATTAGTTATCTAGCAACCATAACTACAAATAATAATAATTTCAAAGTCGTATGGTTTTATAATTTATTTTTAGTAAAATTATTCAGCATCGAATAATTTTTTTAACTGTTGCTATGTGGGCAGCGGGTAGATACTTCTCTCTCTTTCCCAAGGGAGAATAGATCTACTTCAGGGTTTGGCATCCCTGCTCACGCGAAGTACTTGATGTTCTCCACCTCCCGACTTGAAGGCATCATGTCCTACCTACACCACATATCCTTTCCTATCCCAACCATGAAGGAAGGCAAGGGGAAACCACCTTCATTATTTTTCCCAAGAGAACATCATGACTATGTTTAATACGAAAATTTCCGGAGGTTTAAATAGCTCCCCATTCGGATCTCCGGGGGGAGCAGTCTTGGACAATGTCATACGAGAAGGAATTAATACTTGCTACATTACACGAATCGGCTCATGGAACATCCAAGGGCTTCTCCAGGCAGGAAAACTGTACATCATCGAAAAAGAAGCCCGCGCAAACAAAATAGATCTGCTAGGCATGTCGGAAACACACTGGAAAGGATCCGGGCATTACACCACAGACTCAGGAAACACAGTATACTTTTCAGGAAATGATACAAAAAGCCGCAATGGAGTTGCTTTCTTACTGCCCAGAACAACCGCCAAAGCTGTCTTAGGATACAATGCTGTTAACGATCGCATCATAACAATAAAGATCAAATCGCAATCTTTCAACGTCTAGTGACTCCTCGGACGAAGCTATTGAGGCGTTTTATGAGCAGCTGAATGCTACCATAAATGAACTTCCTAAAAATGAGATTCTCGTTGTTACTGGAGACATGAATGCTAAAATTGGCAAAACAAAAGATATAGATGAACAACTCAAAGGAACAATTGGTTCGTTCGGCTTAGGGACAAGAAACGAACGAGGTGAACGAATGCTTCAATTCTTCCAAGAACAAAATCTCACTATCGCCAACACATTATTTGCACATCATAAAAGACGCCTATACACATGGACATCACCAGGAGATAGATACAGAAATCAAATTGACTACATTATGGTCAGATCTCGCTGGAAATCCTCCGTCGTTAACTGCAAGACGTACCCTGGAGCTGTCTGTGGTTCAGATCATAATTTATTACTAATGAAGTTCAGGCTCCGTCTAAAGAGAATCTACCACCAACGCAACAGGATCAACATGACGGAAACAGCTAAACGGCAATTTCAAGAAGAAATACAAAACAAATTGGAGGCCGATAAACATGACATAATGAATAAACAAGACCCAGACCAAGAATGGGAAGCATCGAGAAATGTTATTAAGACGACAGCAGATCAACTTCAACTAACACATAACCCCATAAATCGGCCAAACAAACCCTGGATCACACAAGCGACCATAGAAACAATTAACAAACGAAAAGAAATGAAAAGGAAGGGCACCCTAACGAGAGAAGACTGCGACCTATACAAGAGGTTAAATAAAAAGATACAGAGACAATGCAGACAGGATAAAAACAACTACATTAAAAAATATGCAGGGATATAGAGGAACATCAACTCACCCATGACACCAGAGACTTGTATCAAAAAGTAAGGGAAATAACACGCAAATTCAAACCAAAGACTTTCACAATTGAAGACAAGGACGAAAAGATGAAAAAGTGATCGAACGATGGAGACAATATTGTGAGGAATTATACACCGAAGAATCCAAAATAGCGATCGAACAACAGAAAGAAAACACGCAATTTGAAATGCAGCCCAATATTCTTATGTCTGAAATTAAAGACGCTATAAAAAACCTAAAGCTAAACAAATCCCCAGGAACAGACGGAGTTCGTGCTGAACTCAGAAAAGTACTAGGAGACCCGGGAACCAAAATCCTACATGATATATGTAATAAGATCTGGCAAAGTGGTCAATGGCTTAAAGACTGGGCAACGTCTGCATTTATACCTATTCACAAAAAGGGATCAACCAAAAAATGCGAAAATTATCGAACGATATCTCTAATCACACATGCCAGCAAAATCCTGCTTAAAATAATAGATAGACGATTGCAAAACTACTTAGAGTGTCAAATCCCTCCAGAACAAGCAGGCTTCGTTAAGGGAAGAGGGACTAGGGACCAAATATTCAACATCGAGAAAGCCCGGGAGTTCAATACCCTCATGCTCTTGTGCTTTATAGATTACAAAAAGGCTTTCGACTGTGTTCGATGGAGTAGTCTCTGGAACGTATTGAAAGAAATGGGAGTCCCTTCGCATTTCATATCTCAAATAACCAACCTATATGAAAATAACAATGCCATAGTTAGTCTCGACCATAAAACATCAACCATTTTCAAAGTACATAGAGGCGTCCGTCAAGGATCTATCCTATCACCGAGACTCTTCAATGCCTACGGTGAATTCATAATGAGACGAGCCCTGGAAAATTTTGAAGGAGGTGTGTCAATCAATGACAGATGAAGATGAGATGGTTATACTTATTGATCAGGTCGCTAATAAAAGCCGAGCTCTAGGCCTCGAAATAAATCTAGACAAGACCAAGTTAATGGTCATTGACAGGAGTAACACCATACAGTTAAGATATCTGAAAAATAGAAATGAAGTAGTAGATGAATTCATCTATTTAGGGTCCCTAATAAACAGCAAGGGAGGGTGTGAAACAGAAATAAGAACAAACTTATCCAAGATATGGAAAGACAGATCCATAACCAGAAACACGAAAAGAGCCGTGGTAAACATCCTAGTGCTTTCGATATTTTCGTATGGTTCCGAATCCTGGACAATAAAGTCGAGCGACAGGCACCGAATAGATGCTTTTGAAATGTGATGCTTCGCATACCCTGGACTGCACACCGGACCAATGTGTCGATATTAAATGAATTAGGAATCACCGATCGATTGTCCTCCAGTTGCCGACGCCGCATTCTGGGTTACTTCGGACACATCACCAGGAGAGACCAAGACAATCTAGAAAAACTTATCGTGCGGGGCAAAGTAGAAGGTAAAAGATCAAGAGGAAGATCCCCATCACGGTGGATAGACCAAATTAAAGAAATTACAGGGCAAGCCTTGCAGACAAATATAAGAGTGGCAGAAGATCGACAACAGTGGAGACAATCGACCCATCAGTGTTCATAGACATGACGTCACAACTCTTCAGGAATAAAGATATGACTAAGAAGAATGTAGTAAAATTCCATTATATAAGCTACTATATTCACGTTTTATTTGTCTTAACTTATATTATCGCAAGTTCTCTCTTGTCAGATTAAGATTTGCCTTCATTTATGCGATTTATAGAGTAAACGAAGACTTCGGAATTAAACAAATGTTATTATTAATGGCGGTGTGAAAATTATCCAAATACTTTCATTCTAAATATACTCAATTAAATAAAGAACTTTTTTAATGTGGTTTTAACTAGGCAACTTGTTGACAACTTATTGAAACTGATTTGAATCTTGCTTTATCACTAATTTTCATAAAATTGACTTCATACAAATATCAAAAACAAATTAAAGTTAAATATTGTTGGTATGTACCTTTACGCCAAATTTGTAGCGGGGGGTACTTACGTATTCGCCGTCTGTCCACCCTCTAACCTTTGACGTCGCAGGGTATCCGTCAACCCCCCTCACTATTTCGAAATATATTACCGAAATGCAAACTCTACTCCGCCGCCATGGAGGGTATGATGCAACCCACGAACTGAAGTGGTTATATCGCAACTTATTACCCGAGTATCGTCAGCACGTCCGCCAATCCGATTTTCATGACGTTGTGTCATTTACCAGGGTCATTAGGGACAAGACTACTGCCCGGATTGCCCGTCGCTATTATTGGCCCGGAATGTTCCGAGATGTTGCTTACTATGTTCGATGTTGCCATTCCTGTCAACGATATAAAGGGTATGTACCGTTATCAACTGTCAGTACTGAATTTACTGGACGTCGTTCCGATATTTGTTTTAGTTTACTGATTCAGTACTGAATGACGTCATAAATGCGTCAGTGAGTGTCGTTGATGAAGTGTCGTTGATGTTGATTTCTTGAATCTTCTTGTTTACGTTGTGGGAATTATTTTCCAAGTTCAAAACATAAATAGTTCAAAATAAAAGCTAAAGCTATGAACCCCAATAATTTAGCAGTCATGATAGTGGCAAACACCGTTTCCCTTTTATTATTAAGTGATGATGAGGAAGATGAACTGGACCAAGAAGACTTTTATATTGCCCAATTACAGGCTCAAGGACAGGCCCGTATTCGCGTTCCAAATTATTTGAAAAACGTGATAAACCTATATTCCGAAGAGGAATTTAGGATGCATTACAGGTACCTAGGTACAAATTCAAAAGATAAAATAGTATATCAAATTACTAGTGAAGAAAGTGATATTTTTCACTCAAGTGGTGATGTTTTTGAAATTCACACGAGTGTATGAAGTTTACTTTTTTCATGAGTAATGTAGGTAGACACAATTTTTCCTAAGACCACAAATTTGCGCTCTTTAGCCCTTTAAATTCTTTAGAAAACTCGTAATTGTGCACATACTGCACTGCAGAAAGTAAAAGGCACAAAAGTACACGTGTATTTTACTTTCTGACAGGAAATATGTTTGTTCGAAAGTTTTATAGGTTATGTTGTGGTTGTGAAAACAGTGCCGAAAACTGTTCCTTTTTTGGAGCAAAACAGCACGCTGTATAAAATCGGAACGACAAATTACAGTAAAATCAGCACAGTACAATCTTCTACTGACAGTTGAAAACGGTACATACCCAAAGTCTCACAACAGCAACCCGCCGGGAAAATACAACCGCGTCACAGAACCGAGATCCTTGGAGAACGGTTTCCACAGATTTAGTAGGACCCCTCCCAAGAAGTAAAAAGGGAAATAATTATATCATTATGTTCCTTGATCGATTCGCTAAGTGGATAGAAGCTCGGCCGATCCGTAAGGCTACTTCAAAAGCCGTTAGTAACGCATTACAGGAGCTTATAATTGCCCGATTTGGTTGTCCTTCGTTTATACTCACAGATAATGGAACGCAATATACTGGAAAACCATTCAGAGAACTTCAAGTAGCCCTTGCGTAGTTAAGATGTTCACCCAACACTCTACAGGTTTTTGTGGGAAATCGCGTTTCCACTATACAACAAATTACTCCAATTGACCCATGGAGATATGTCTCTACGGATCAGAACCTTGCAGACATTCTATCAAGAGGAATGCTACCCAACGATATTATTAATTCAGACATGTGGTTTCATGGTCCATTGTGGCTTCGTGAGCCATCTATCAATTGGCCCTTAGATATCCACATGCACAAACCAATAGCTGTTACAGAATTGCCAGATCTTCGCAAAATAACCCAAACATTTGTGGAAATCGAAAATCGAAATTTATTTCCTTTCCACAAATTTTCAACTTTCACTCGAATTATGGCATTCTGCCTTAGGTTCATTTTGAATTGCCGAATTAAAAAATTCGATAGGCATTTTAGCCATTTGATAATATCTGAACTTCGCAATGCTATCACAGTGTGAGTCATTTTTTGATGACTATCAACAACTGTTAAAATTTGGGGTAGTGTCAAATAAAAGTAGGCTACTCAGTCCCACTCCTTTTATTAAAGAAGGAATTATCCGAGTTGGTGGAAGACTAAAAAACTCATCGTACTCATTTTATAAGAAACATCCAGCAGTGTTGTGTCCCAAGCATCACCTAACCAAGTTGATTCTTCAGCATGAACACAAAGTGCTTATACATTGCGGCTCTCAATTATTGCTTGCACACATCAGAGATAATTACTTTGATAATTTAGCAAAGCGAATTATCAAAGAGTGCCTCATTTGTTTTCGTTTCAATCCCACTTCACCTAACCCTATCATGGGTAATCTTCCAAATTCCCGAGTCAGTCCTAGAATTCCGTTCTCTGATGTTGGCATTGACTATGCTGGATCGAAACGAAAGGGACGTGGTTGCAAGATAAGCAAATATTATTTAGCACTCTTCATTTGTTTATCAACAAAAGCGATCCATTTGGAACTGGTCACTGAGTTAAGCACGTGGGCCTTTCTTGAAGCTTTTCAGAGATTTATTGCAAGACATGGTAAACCACTGAATGTTTATTCTGACAATGGTACTAATTTTGTAGGCGCATGCAACTATTTGAAGGAACTAGGTACCTTCCTAAAAGGCAATTCACCAACACTTAAGGAAAATCTAGAATTATCTTTTGAAGTTGCATGGCATTTTTGTGGTGATGTGGGAAGCTGGTGTTAAAGCGGCAAAACATCACTTAAAAAGGATTTTACTTAACACAATATTGACTTTCGAAGGTCTTTACACAGTAATTATTCAGATAGAAGCTATTCTAAATTCACGACCTTTAACGCCACTCTCGACAGATCCAAATGATTTGCAAGTGCTCACCCCAGTACATTTTTTAATTGGGCGATTAATTCATCATCTGTTATTCACCCTGATTTACAGAATACTGCTATCAATAGATTATCTAATTTTGAGCAATTAGAACTTCTAAGACAACAATTCTGGTCACGCTGTTCCAAAGGGTATATTTGTAATTTGCAAACTAGATTTCAATGGAAGAAGAACCAACCGAACATTCAATTAGGGACTATGGTTCTTATCAAAGACAATCACTTGCCACCGTTTAAGTGGAAATTAGGTCGCGATAATACCCTCTATCCAGGGAATGATGGTGTTGTGCGCATTGTATCCGTGAAAACCATATCGGGTAACATTAGATGTACTGTTACCAAACTGTGTCCGCTTCCAATTAGTGACAATTGACATTTAGCAAAGTTGACATTGTTTAGAATGATTCTAATTTAGTAAGTCTCCGTTATTAATAATTATTAAGTTCATTTTCATTTTTACTTCATTTATTTCAACTAACCTGCGTATTTTCATTTTTTACTTAGTCGTGTTTTTTATGTTTAGTGATTTGTATTCCTCTAGTTTTCATTAAAAGTATTTTCATTCTTTCAAGGTGAGGGGCATGTTAAGGTTTACGTTAATTAAAACACCTGAATCGTTTTTGACAGAAAAAAAAGTCTACTAACGCCGTCAAATAAGCCCTCCACTTACTTTGCATATTAAGTGCATTTTTTAAATAAAGAAGTGGTTCACGATGGACTTGTTTGTTTAATTCAACTATAAAAAAATATAGTCCACCATTAACCTTTGCTGTTCCCAGCAGCAGAGACACTACACAATTTGGTGATCCAGCAGCGGAGCAGCAACATAAAAACAAACACGTTGTACTTGACTTGATTTCTCTTTTGTCAATCTAAGATTTCACTTCGTTTACACGAGTCATGGAGTAAACAAAAACTTCGAAACTAAACAAATTTTATGTTGTACAGGATTCGGCATAAGTCAGACAACCAAAAGAGAAAAAAAATGCAACCTCAAAATATATTTATTAAAAGATATGGAAAATTACATAAGAGACGACTTATTTATGTAAGATTACATAAATAAGTCGATATTACATTTGTCGCAATTTAGCACAAATATTTCCCGAAAATATTCATATAAACAGTCAGGGGGGGGGAGAGGGGTGGGTTACTATATAAATCATTTTCCCTTTTCACGGGTATTTAACGAGAATATAGTCCAAATCCGAGGCTTTCATGCCTTTCGAAATCGCGTTAAGTACACCGGAAGCATGAAAACAATGCGCCTTAAAGTTCCCCGGGCTTTTCCATAGATTCTGCCATTAACCGTATTTTCCATTGAGGGCGACGGGACGTCGATTGTCTGGAATCAAAACGTGAAGGATTATCAATTATTATCATTCCCTGCCAGAAAGGGAAAGGAAAGAGCCAATTTCCCCCCTCTCCCTGGGGGTTTATATTATTGTTTGCGGATTAATTTTCGAGCGATAAATTAGCAAAAATGAAAAAAGCGCTTTTTCCAGAGAATCGATATTATTCCAGTCAGTACGCCGGCAAAAGCGATTTAAATAATTTATACGCGATCCGCTTTATTGAATAAAATTCATCATTAAAGGGATATTTCAAAATATGGCCCGGGTAAAATCGTTATGTGCTGTTTAATTCCCTAATAATAATTAGATACCGGGCAAATTGTGTTGGGATAATAATATTTCATATGGGGGGGATTGTTTTCGAATTATAACGGGGCAGCCAGGCAAATTTCTATTTAAGCCCTATTTGGGACATTATTTCCCGTTTTATTCATATTTTCTTTGAAAAATCGCCCTCGATTTCACTTTATTTCCTGAAAAAAATATACAAATGACTTTTAGTGCCTGAAAACATAAATATTTTTCTATAGAAACAGACCTGAAGAAAATTATAATGGTTTCTTAGGAAAATAAAAATGTCTTCAATTGCCTGGAATTACTCCTTATACCTAGAAAACGTAAAAAAATAAATTCAATATTTCTTCTGGACCTAAAAAAAATTTAAAATGATTTCCAGTGTCTGGAAATTGTTGAACACATATTTTATATTTTTTCTAGAATACAGACCTGGAAAATATGAAAATTGACTTAAGAGACCTAGAAATATATAAAAAGTTGTATATGTTTCATTATTTCTTTTCTCCAAAAATGTGCCTATCGTATCCAATTAAGTTATGCACTTGATTAAGATTCCGTGACGCCAAAGCTCTCATACAGGATAACATTGAATTTTCATAATGTGAACGGGGTTATGGTATAGATCCAGACGTTTAAATAAAGCAACTGGATCGGATCGGTTAACTGGATAAGACATGCCGAAGACAGATTACAGGCAAGGGATTGATGTTCGGAGTTCAATCGCATTGTTTTTTGCTGGAAAATTTGATAAAAACCCGTTAGCAAAAATTTTCCACTTATCTCATAGATTATAATTACAGACGTTTTGGCTAAAATGACTTACTTGACTTACCTGTTATAATACATTGTATACCTTACTATAACGTCTAACTGTAAGTGGCTATTAGATGCTATTAAGCACAATCTGTGTATATAAATGGAGAGCATCCCTTTTCAGGACGTAAGTGCTACTATTTACATCAGGTGTCAAACGTATTATTTGCGTTACCAATGTGAGATTCTCCAGGAATTCATTTGGAAAATCCTTAATGGCAATGGAAACTTAATGCTTACTGAAGTGTGAGGGGATGCTTGGTTATGGATACGACATGTCCGTGTCATCTGTAAAAATTTTATGTTTGTTATAAGGGAATTTAAGGAAGGTTAGTTTGGTGCCTGAAAATGTGTAAAAATTAAGTAATTTAACGCTTTTTTCTGGAATAATGACTTTGAAAATATAAAAAATAACTTTTTTGCCCGAAAAAGTATCATTCTCTAATAAATTAATGGCCATCTAATTAACACTTGACATATCTAATTAATGGCCTCAACAAAAATAGGTCAAATGCCTGGAAAAGTATAAAAATCAAATATTAAAATTTTCTTCTGGAAAAACAACTCTGGAAGAATTTTAAGATGATTTCAAATACCTGAGAAATCGTCATATAACCATAATAATTCTCATTTTTTTATTTTTTATTTTATTTTTCAAAAAAAATTTCAAACGTCCATGTTTGTATTTCTAGGTATGTTTTCCAGAAAAAAAATTAAATATTAAGTATTAAAAATCTTACAGGAACTTATTTTTTAATTTTTTTTCAAAGCCTTATATATGTAATCACATTTTATTGTTTATTTTTACAGCTTTACACTTTAATTTTATTTAATTTTTAATTTTCAATATAAGTGTGCTTGTATGTTCTATTATACAGTTTTTTATTATTTTTAATTTACTGTAAACGACTCCAAACAGCTCGGTATACACACTTACTTTTTATTCTCAAATGTTCCTTTAATATACGTAAGTTTATGGCTCGGTACTCGTAGTTTATGGCTTTCTATTTACTTTTGGTCTTTATTATGTAATTAATTATTATATTGTAATAATCTTTATACCTTGTGCTTAATAAATTACATTATTGTTATTATTTTTTCCAGACAATCCAGAGTATTTTTGTTTCCATATCCAACAGAAATTAATTTTTTTAAAATTTTCCAGAAATATATAAGGAGGTATTTTTGCTTTATTCCAGGAAATTGAAAAGTATCTCTAATTCTTCCCGAGACATCAATTCTATTCCTTCCTAGAAATTTTCAGTTGTCCAGTTGACGTACCAATATAACCCTTTTTTTTAAAAACGTGCCTGTCATAACCAATTAAGTTATGCATCTAATTAAATTCCCATGATGTCAAAGTTATCGAAGATGATAATAAACTTTGCTATGTTTGCTATAAGAGAGTTTTAACCTGCAATTTTTTTTTTGGAAAAATGATTGTAAAAAAATGGCGTTAGTTGCTTATCTCCAGAAAATGACGTGTAAAATATATCATGTGATGCATAAAAATCAGTAAAAATTAAATAATTAAAAAAAAAATCTGGAATAATAGTCCTCGAAAAAAATTTGAAATGATGAGTTTCAATATCTGGAATATTATATGAATATAATGTTTCATTTCTCTTTCTGGAAAACGGACTTGGAAAATATGAAAATTGATTTAATTTAACTGACAAAAAATTAATCAAAATTGTAAAAAAAATTTTTTTTTGTGGAAAAACGTCCCTGGAAAAAATTAAAAGTTTTCTGAGTACCTGGAAAAAAGGATTATTAATTCGAAAAACTCAATAAAGAAAAATTAAGTAAAGTATTAGGAAAAAATAAAATCTCTTGAATTGACCGGAAAAACTAGTAAGAACAATTTTAGTTTCCTGGAAAAACCACAAGTTTTCAAGTCCTGGAAACTAATAACTAAACCTGGAAAATTTAAAGAATTATGTATCGAAATTTTTATGGTCTAAAAGCCTTATTTTTATTATCAAAAAAAAAATGCAAAAATGACTTTAATTGTCTGTTTCCATGATATCAAATTATCGCAAAAGATCAAATTTCCATAAAATAAATGAAAACAGCATAGAAAAAAATACAAAATTATTTCAAATCCCCGGAAATAATACAAAACGGGTTCAAGTCTAAAAAACGAACCTGAGAAATATGGAAAATTACATTAAAAACAGAATTTAAAAATTTCTTCTAAAAAAGGGATTTTTTTATTTAAAAGAAGGTTTTAACTAAATCCTGGAAAAATCTTTAAAAAATATTCAAAACTTTTATCTGAACCATCTACAATAGCCAAATTAAGACCTGGAAAAAAAATAAAAATTACTTTAAATGCCTGGAAAAGTGAAAAAAAAGTAAAAAGTAATTTCTAATGCCTGGAATTAAATAATTTACAAGATGGTAAATTGTTTTTCCCAGAAAAACGTCTCTGAAAAGGCAATACCAAATAAGTTCTATTATCTGGAAATTTTACTACTGTTTTTCCTGGCAAAAGTACATATTAAATATGGAAAAACGCCTTTGCAAAAAATTAAAATTATTAGATCCAGTGTCTGGAAATATATAAAAATGAACTATTGCTATTCTTTTTTGACCTGAAAGGTACACTAAAAATGACATAATTGGTCTGGAAAAGAGGATTTTACTTTTGAAAAATACAAAAGTATGCAGTGTCTGAAAGAAATTAAAAAATGACCACAATTTCCTGGAAAACAATAGGTTTTTATCAAGTCTTAGAAAAAAATAATTATCAGTCTCCTGGAAAATGTAAAAAAAATTATTAAATTTTTTTTTGGACCTAGAAGGAATAAAAAATGAAGTAATCTAGTTATCCGGAACAACAGATTTAAGTTCTGGAAACAAAAAATACTTTAAATGTCTGGAAAAAATGTAAGAATAAAATAATTATAATTTTTTTTTTGGAAAGCAGATTTGGAAAAAACAAGGAGTTGTAGTGCCTGGAAAATAGTAAAACCATAATATTTCACCATTTTCTTCTTGTAAAACCGACCTAGAAATATGAAAACGGGCTTTAATTGTTTGGAATTGTCTGAACAACTGTATAAATGAAATATTTCAAATTTCTTAAAAAAAAAATTAAAAATTAGTTCAAATGCCTGAAAATATTTTAAAAAAATAAATAATTTAAATTTATACTGGAACAAATAAATATTCTATCTGAACTTGGTGTCACTTGAAAGTACTAATATAACCCTTTTTTTAAGAACGCGCCTATCGTATCCAATTAAGTTGTGCAGGGATTTATATTCGGGATTCAATAGTAACGGGACTAATCGCGTTGTTCTGTTCGGGAAAAAATTAGAAAAAGCCCATCGATCCTTAGCACTTTCCACTTATCCCACAGGATATATCTAGATGTTTCAGCTAAAATGCCTTTTGAGAATCAAATTTCGCTATATAATTTCTAATACATTGTAATGTCTAACTGTAAGTGGCTATTTTATCCTAGTATGCAGAATCTGTGCCTATAAATGAAGAACATTCCTTTCTAAGTACATCAGATGACAAGCATATTATTTGAGTAACTAATGTGAGCTTCTCCAGGAATTGATTTGTGATTTATTGGGAAAATCCTTAATAGCAATGGCAAATTGATGCATACTGAATAGTGAAAGGATGTTTGGTCGTGCTTAAGACAACTTAGTGTCATCTGCAAAGTATTTATTTTGTTTTAAGGAAATTTTAATTCCGAAGAATAACCGTCTTGGAAAATATGTAAAACGTGGCTTCTAATCCCTGGATATAATTAAAAACTTTATATTTTTTTTTCCTTGATTATAGTCCTAAAGACAATCAAAATAAGTTCTAGTGCCTGGAAAATTGTAAAAGTATTTTTTTTAGGAAACACGTATCTGGAAAAAATTAGGATTGAGTTATAGTGCCTAGAAATATATAAAAATTAAATATATTTCAAATAATAACTAATTAATTTTAAATAATAAACTAAATCAGTAAAAAGAAACAAAAAACAAGTTTATATTAAAAAATAGTAAGACACACTAATTGCTTAGAATAAAAATATTTGTTAGTAGAAATTATTCAAGTGCTTCGAAAAATATTTAAAAAATTTTTTTCTGAAAAAATTAACCTAAAATAAATGAAAATTAGTCGTTTTGCCTAAAATAATATAATTTCTAATTATATGAAAAAAATAAGTATAATTGCCTGGAAAAATTTAAAAAAAAATTTAGTGCCTAAAAAAAGTATAAAAACAAAATATCCAATTTTGTTTTTCAGGAAATCAGGCCTGGAAGTAACGAAAAATTACTTAAAAAAATATTTCTATTAATTTAATAGATTTAAATAATAAATATAATAGTAATATACATATAGGTAATAAAAACTAATTTAAAATACAAAATAAAAAACACTTATGGTAAATATAAAAGAGTAAGAATTCAAACACTAAATATGACTAAAATTACTAAATAAAATTTAACATGTAGATTGGGACTAAAGTTGTATTACAATATAAAATTGAAACATAAGTCTTAATAAGTAACTTAAAATATGTGCTCTTAGTAAGGGTTTAAATTAATTAATGGTATCAAAGGCTCTTATGTTATTTGGTAATTTACTAAATTCTATCAAACCTTTATAGAGCACGGAATTGAGCATTTGAGTAGTGTTACATTTAGAGGTATAAAATGTACAACTTCTTGTATTATAGTTATGGACATCTCGAAATATTACTAATTTATCTCAGATATATCCAGATCAGATTATTTTACTCTTTTATTATTGTAAATATGTTTAAAAAAATTATAATATATATTATTTCCTGTACCTGTATGTAGCAATATGCTAAATAAATAAACATTATTATTATTATATATCTGGCTTATATATTGTGAAACTGGTAATAAAAATATTTATAGTGGTATCAAGAGTACAAAATTAATAATTAAATATATATGTAAACATTATACAGGATGAAATACAAAGCGTAAATATTTAATTTTAATTTGATGTCTATTGTATATTGTGAGACTGGTGTTAAATATTTTTAAATGAATCAAACGCGCAAAAATTATATGTGTATGTAAACTTTATATAGGGTGAAATACAACGTATAAATATCTTATTAACGCTTTTTTATATTTTTAAATAATGTAAAATATTTATAATAGTAAAGATAAGTATGTAGGTATTTGTAATAATCCAACGAAAAAAATAATTTAATTTTAAATATTGTAGTCTTGGTACTTCAAAAAAAGGGGTGGTTAAAGGGTGGCTTTTTTTATATATGTCATTTTTGCTATCTACTATAATACCACCCTTTATTTAAATAATTATATATGCAATTAATAAAGTTTTTGGAAAAATAAACAAAAATATTAACAAAAATATTTTTCTTTTTTTCGTATTTTTTTCCTGTGGAATATATAAATTTAAAAAAAATAAAAAATACTTTTATCGTTCTTTATAGGTATTTCCCTAAAAGCTAACGCTATAACACTTTAAAAAAATCTGTACTGTAAATTTTGTTCATTGTTCAAAACACTGTGCATCAGTTGCCCAAAAAAGAAAAAATAAAAAAAAAAATCGTAATTTTTTTTTTGATTATAGAAAAAATTTAAAGCTTGAAAAAAACTAAACTGGGCCTAATTGCCTAGGAAAAACATATTTTTCCATAGAAAGATAAAAAAATTATCAATTGTCTGGAATTAAAATCCAATAAGACTTCTAGTGTCTGGATTCAAAATCATTTTATTTTAAAACTTTTTTTTAAAAAAGTTCCTTTTTTTTCAATTTAATTGCATTTTTTTATTTTTATTGATTTAAATTTTTAAGTTTTTTTTTAAATATATATTATATATTAACTTTTGTAGGTCAAGCTAAAATAAATATATTATTATTAAAAAAGTGCCCTGGAAAAATCGAAAAAAGGCTTAAATTACATGGAAAAAAATACAAGGTAACTTCTAGTGCCTGGAGAAATTTTAAATCATAATATTGAAAAAGGTAAAAGTTAAATATTTCAAGATTTTGTCCTGGGAAAACAGCCCCGAAAAAATTGCAAAATGACCCTTTTTTCTAAAAAAGCAACCCCGCTTGAAAAATAATAAAGTACCTTAAATAAAATAAAATTAGCATAAAAAAATTTAAAATAATTTTTAGTGCCTAAAAATTAAAAAAATTAAATCAATAAATGAAGAAGAAGAAGGCTTGCCTATTCATTATTTATTTATTTGAAATTCTTCATTACAAAGGTTCAACAATGAACATAGCATGCGTCAATTTCAAGCCTTACCTAAATGTATACACTAAAGTCATTAATAATTAAAAGTTAAATAGAGACATACATATACTAACAATACTTATTAAAACGAACTTACAAAAGAAGACTTAAAGGCTAAAACACTATAGACTAGGGACTAAACTTGCACAGATTTTCCATTTTTTAGGTTCAAACAGTAATAGTCATTATGACAGTATAAAGGATTATCTAAAAGGAGTTGCTTTATTTTTTATTTGAACTGGTTTATACCGTCAATTGTGTTTATGCAGTTTGGTAATTTATTAAACGCTTTAGACGCTACGAAAATCGCACTCTCTTCAAATAGAGCCGTATTATAGTGCAAAATGTTGAGAACTTGGTGATATCTTGTAGGCATACCCATATTAAAGTCTGTGTTCTGATCATGTGTTTTTGTAGGACAAGTAAACGCTCCAGCTCAGAAGAAGCCTCCCAGTTGATGATACTATAAGAAAGTCGACTTTGAATGTGGGCATGAATAAAGAGTCGAACAACATCCGTGCTTACTATACGTGTTAGGTTACTTACAACAAAGCACGACGTTGCCAAGCTTTTCGCTATGTGATCGATGTGGGTGTCCCAAGTTAGCCTGCTATCGATATGTAAACCTAGAAATTTAGTGAAGTTTTCATTTTTTATTGATTGGCTATCAGTTTTTACGAGGGCACTTTGAGGGTTTTTAATAGTTGAACGGTTATTCTTAAAGTGCATAACAACAGACTTCTCGGCGTTTAATAGTAAACCATTTTGCTTGCATCAGTTTAAGAAGTTCATAGAAACCTCATTGGGCCAACAACCCATTAACCTGGGTACAAAATTTAATTTTTCAAAAAAAAAACCTTAGTTCCTTCAAATAAACAATTCTAGTCGTAGAATAAATCTCTTATGTAAAAATTACCCAAAAATAAAATCAATTATTCCTCAACAGGACCACACAGGGTGACAAGTTAATTGTTGTGACAAGTGTCCGAGTGGCACCTTTTACCCCCTGCCCGAGCGAAAAAAACACGACCCCAATCCACCCCAAAGTTAATTTTCGACCATAGAGAGATGTCGTAAACGCCATTTTAATTTATTAGGGTCAGATTTTAAAAGAAACAGTTAAAGGGTGTGGTTTTTACGTTTCATAAAAAAAAAGAGAGAAACCGATGATAAACTGTTTACCAATTGAAGTCGAATGAACCGAACCGAGTCGAGAACTTATGCCGGCAAAAAGACAAATTTAATAAAATGTTTACTTTTAATTAGGCAAATGATGGGAATGTGGTCGGCCGCAGTTGTCGGTGGAAACTTCAAAGTTTCCCCGGTTTAATTGCCATTGACTCGATGCTGCCTGAGAGATGTTTATTTAAGACTCTTTATGGTTTAACTGTGATGACAAATTATATTTGTATGTTTTTTTTTAAAGAGATATTTTTTCATAATAACAGTTTTCCATAATCTTTCCTTCTAAAAATATTTATTACTTCTGTTTTCCACTTGTCCTAGACACTATAAAAAAAAAGTCTTTGATTTTTGGATAAGGAAAATTTAATTTAACCTCATTTTTTTTGAAAGAATTGACACTCAATAAAATGATAAACAAAATATAAAACTTCTGGATAACCTCTCATTTGTAAATCAAATAATACGTTTGTTACTTGATATATGTGGTAGCTCTAACCCTTTACATAGAAAGGCATGTTCTTCATTTATAGACACAGCTTACATTAGACGTTACAATGTATTATAATAGGCAAGGGTAGGAAATTTAAATCCCAAAAGGCATTTTAATCGAAACGTCTGGGATTAGTAGAAAATTAAACGTTAAAGATCGATGAATTTTTTCCAGATTTTCCCTTAAGAAACAACGCGGTACAATTAAATCACGAATATCAATCCCTGGGCCGCAATCTGTCTTCGGCACGTCTCATCCAGTTAACCGATCCGATCCATTTGCCTTATTAAAACGCCTGGATGCATACCATAACCTCGTTCACTCCATGGAAATTCAATATTATCATTTGCGATAGATAACTTTGATGTCATGGAACTATAATTAGATGCATAACTTAATTGGATACGATTGGCACATTCTTTAAAATTTTCTTCTGGGTAATATGGATATGGATGGGGTGAAAAGTAATGTGCCGATAGTGAGCTATGGATCATAAAATAGCATGGCCACAATACGTGAGTTTGGTGAAATAATGTCGCAAATAGAAACATCAAAAAAGGGTCAAAATATCAAAAAAACTAGTGCAATTGACTAAAGATTGACTGCAAGCTTAGAAAACAACGAAAAATAAATGTCTTTCTAGAAAATGTCCTTATGGCACTAAAAGGATAAGGCTACATGTCAAGTAAAGCAATTACACCTTTACAAAAACAACGAAGAATGAAGCTGTGATCAACGTTTTCAAGACATTTTTAGCAGATTGGTGCAAACCATCTCAAATTCCTGTAAATAGCAAATGCTACTGTTCAAATTTCCCACTAAAATAATGGTGGCAAGTATTGTGATATTTTAAATGAATTTTTCTTGAAACGGTTTATGTTTTATATACAGCAGGGTAATGAATACCATATTTTTGCCTATTGAGTATAGGGTGAAAGACCACCAAGTGACAGCAATTCCATGGCCAGCAACTTCACCAGATCTTAGTCCCATTGAAAACATTTGGGATAATGAAGACTAAAGTGGTATGTACGACTTAAAAAACCACGTTTGATATTTTCTTATTTGTTTATTCAGGAATTATTTCTTTTTAACAGAAATTTCAATTAATAATCATGCAAAATGTACCTGGCATGCATAACTTAAATAGACATAAATGGATCTTTTCATATTTTAATTCTAATTATAGGCGTCTGTGCCAATAAAAAAATTATTTAAAATCATGCAAATTGTACCTGAAATGTACGTTTTTAAGTGAGCCCAGAAAAAAAAGTCGCGGGGAGTTAAATCTGGTGATCTCGCCGGCCATTCCATTGAACCTTTTCTCCCAATCCACTGATCTGAAAACGTGTCGTGTCAAAATTGCCTTACTAGACGAATATAGTGGGGTGGTGCTTCATCTTGTTGAAAATGTAACAAATCTTCGTTTAGGTTCTTTCGGTCTTGTAGGTTAACGATTTCCCGGGTATGTGCTTTAAGCTACCTTGTCTACTATGAAGACACTACACTCAAAAAATATTTATTTCTAAAAAGAAGAAAATGTAAGTAGCGTAGCGTAAGACGACATTTATCCATAGTATGCATCTGAATGCTTACCACAACCTTGTTTATTCCATGGAAATTCGGTATTATTACCCGTGACAACGTTGGCATCATAAAAACCTTATTAAGTGCATAACTTAATTGGACACGAAAGACACATTTTTTAAAAATTTACTGGTATCTTCATAGTCTGAGCAATCTGGCTAAGAACTTATAGGGATGATGGAGATGCATTAAAACTATTGAGAGCCACAAACAATAACAAGCGAAACCAGATCTCGCCTGATGCAACATAAAACTATAATAATAAGAGACAAAAATCGCATCATTATCATGATCATCAGCCTCGACATCCCGTCGAAAATGTTGTTGCTGCATCCCCCGACGTCCATCGACCGGCGGCGGCGGCGGCGCCGCTCGAATCGAAAAAGCGCCGCGACGGCCCAAGTCGACGTCGCTCCGAAATTCGGCGGCGGCGCCCGCCGTCCCCCTCCCCGCCCCTTCCTCGCACCGCCACCCTCTGTCCCCTCCACCCTCTTTTTCCTAGCGTGGAAAATCATTCGGGGATCCCAACATCTCGACAACGGAACCGATTTCAGTCGACTTACGCGGATCGGCCCTTGTGGTACGTCTAACGGAAGATCGTCGCGAATTGTCACGATATTATTACGCGATTGATTCAAACGAAAAAATGTGGCTAAATAAGTGAACGATTTAGGGGCTTTTGTGGTTGAAATAATGAGCGTTTTTGTGCGTATATTGTACTGAAAAGGGTGCGCATTTATATCGGCGAGATGGGGTGGTTCTTATGGTTCTTCTTTTTTCATGGATATACCCGGATAATTACAGGTGGGTTCAGGATAAAAATAATGTGTGATTAGTACCTTTTGGCGCCCAATAAATTGATTATTTTTTTTTATATTTATATACATCTACAGATATAGATGTTTTTAATACAGACTTGCTTCATTATTTATCTGAACTGCTTGTTTGAGGTGATAAGCTGATATTAATATTAATATCCTAGAAGAGAAACTATACATATAATAAAAACACTAAAGAGTAAGTCCATAAATTGTAAACAATTAAAGCAAGACTACCTACTTTTTAATTAATTGGAATTATTTTAATGCTTGTAAGGACATATTAGATGAAATGACTAACATTTTTATAAATATTATAAAAAATTTTTAACCCAGAAAAACTTTTTTAACCTCAAATCCATCCTCAGTAAGCCCACTATATTGATGTAAAAGAATTATGAAAATATTCCAAGTGGTTCCTAAGTTATGACCAAAAATGTCTGCTAATGACTAAAAATTTTAATGTGACAATACGAGTTTCGAAAACGTCAAATTGAATGGGTCTTGGACCCTGGTGGACAAAATTGGCTCTAACTCAGGAAGTTCTAGAGGTACAAAAATCGATTTCCTATTAAATTTTTCAGTTAGAAGTGCATTTTCTTTATCTAAAACCCTTTTGAAAATATGTTGATTATTCATAAAAATTTACCCGAGGAAAGTGAACATTTGTTAAAAAATTGATGAACCAACCAAAAGTCCCGTAAGTCCTAAAATTTTTATCCCAGAAAATCGTTTTTACTCTTAAATCCATCCTCAGTAAACCCACTATGTTGGTGTAAAAAAATTAGAAAAATATTCCAAGTGGTTCCTAAGTTATGACCAAAAATGTCTGCTAATGACTAAAAATTTTAATGTGACAATACGAGTTTCGAAAACGTCAAATTGAATGGGTCTTGGACCCTGGTGGACAAAATTGGCTCTAACTCAGGAAGTTCTGGAGGTACAAAAATCGTTTTCCTATTAAATTTTTCAGTAAGAAGTGCATTTTATTTATCTAAAACCCTTTTGAAAATATGTTGATTATTCATAAAAATTTACCCGAGGAAAGTGAACATTTGTTAAAAAATTGATGAACCAACCAAAAGTCCCGTAAGTTCTAAAATTTTTAACCCAGAAAAACTTTTTTACTCTTAAATCCATCCTCAGGAAACCCACTATGTTGGTGTAAAAAAATTAGAAAAATATTCCAAGTAGTTCCTAAGTTATGACCAAAAATGTCTGCTAATGACTAAAAATTTTAATGTGACAATACGAGTTTCGAAAACATCAAATTGAATGGGTCTTGGACCCTGGTGGACAAAATTGGCTCTAACTCAGGAAGTTCTAGAGGTACAAAAATCGTTTTCCTATTAAATTTTTCAGTAAAAGGTGCATTTTCTTTTCCTAAAACCCTTTTAAAAATTTTAATTTTTCATGAAAATATTCCCAAGAAAAGTGAAAATTTGTTAGAAAAATTATTGCCCCAACTTAAATCTCTCTAACTCCCGAAATTTTTAACACAGAACAACGTTTTTACCCTCAAATCCATCTTTGAGAACCTCACTATGTTGTTGTGAAAGAAAAAATATCAAAACATATATAATGTTTGGAAATATCTAGATTTTAAGGGAGTCATGTCCAAGAACGAAGTTTGATCTTTAAGTGACCAAGGGAGTGGTAAAGTGTAATATCTCGAAATTTAATTAGCACAAAATAAATTCAAAAGAATATTTTTTATAAATCATGTTGGAAACTGA
Organism: Anthonomus grandis grandis; assembly: GCF_022605725.1. Classification (NCBI taxonomy): domain Eukaryota; kingdom Metazoa; phylum Arthropoda; class Insecta; order Coleoptera; family Curculionidae; genus Anthonomus; species Anthonomus grandis. Next base: position 10,477,332 of record NC_065563.1, on the reverse strand, counting down.
AATTTATTTTTTTTTTAAATTTTGGAAATATTCGGTTTTTTTGATGGTGGTTTCTAAGAGCAACGTCCAATTTTTCAAGTTACCAACCACTTGAAAGCCAAATATCTCAATGGCCAATAGAGTTATTTTTATGAAACAAAAATCATAATATTCAGAAGAATATACTTCATCAATAATAGTCATAGATCAATTGGATATATCTGGATTTTCAGGAAGTCCAAGAATGAAGTTCGTTCTTTAAGGTGACTACTCACTATGACGTCCAATACCTCGAAAACTTATTGGACTATTCTCATGAAACAAAAAGAATAATATTCACGAAAATGTTTATTACAAACTTGTTTACAGTGTAAAATAATCCATACAATAATTTTGGAAATATTGAGGTTTAAAGGTAGTGGTGACGTCTAAGAATGAAGTTTGGTTTTTAAGGTCGCCACTCACTTCTAATAACGCGGAAACCCATTGGCCGATTCGCATGAAGTAAAAAATAAAATATTCAGTAGCATATTCCGTAATAATTACGTTAACAAACATTTTGCAAATATTCGGTTTTTTGAATAAGGGTTTCCAAAAAAAAAAAAAATATTAAAGTTACCACTCACTTAAAACCCAAATATCTCAGCAACCAATAGGGCTATTTTATTAAAACGAAAAGCATAATATTCAGGAGAATATTCCTTATCAATAATAGTCAAAGTTCAAAATGTTAAAAATCTTTGGATTTTAAGGAAGTCATTTATTTAAGGTGACCCTTCGCTCTAAAATTTAATACCTCGAAAATTTATTGGACTATTCTCATTAAACAAAAAAAGTATATTCTCATGAAATAAAAAACATAATATTCAGCAGAACATTCTTTACAAATAATATTCACATTTCAAAACACTTTAAGCTAATTTTTGCGTAAAGTTTGGGAATTTAAGGTAGTCATATTCAAGAATGAAGTTTGATCTTTCCAGGTGATCACTCATTTTAGAGTCCAATATCTCGGCAACTTATTGGACAATTTACATGAAATAAAAAACATAATATTTAAAAGAATATTCTTAATAAATAATGTTAATAACTTAAAAACGTTTAAGCAAAATTTTTAGAAATATACGGTTTTTAACGTAGTCAAATCCAATATTAAAATTTGGTCTTTAAAGTGACTACTCACTTTGAAGACCAATATCTTGAGAATCTATTGAGCGATTTGCTTTAAATAAAAAACATAATAATCAGGAGAGTCTTTTTTAAAAATAAAGGCAAATTTTAAAATAATTTAAGTAATTTGTTTGAAAATATCTGGATTATAAGACAGTCACGCTCAAGAACGAAGTTTGTTCTTTAAAGTGACTATTCTCATGAAACAAAAAGAATATTCTCCAAAAGAATATTTCTTAAAAATAATAGTCATAGTTCAAAATAGTCCAAGAAAATGTTTTGGAAATATCTGGATTTTAAGGGAGCCATCTCCAAGAACAAAGCTTAATCTTTAATCTCACTTTGGGGTCCAATATCTCGAAAAATTATTGAACTATTATTGTGAAACAATATCCTTCTTATTCAAGAGTATATTCTTTAAAAATAGTTGTCATGGTGTAAGATAATTCAGGAACATTTTTTGAAAATATCTCGATTTTAAATGAGTTATGTCCAAGAATGAAGTTGGATTTTTAAGGTGACCACTCACTTTGAAGTCCAATATCTCAGAATATTATTAGACGATTCTCATTAAATAAAAAACATATTATTCAGGAGAATATTTAGCAAATAATTCACTATAATCGAAACAATTCTTTTAAAAGTATTGGAATTTTAAAGTAGTCATGTGCAAGAATGAAGTATGGTCTTTATGGGGAGCACTCACTTTGAACTTCAATATCTTGGAAACTTATTGGACTATTCTCATGAAATAAAAAGCACATTATTTAGAATAATATTCTTTAGAAATAAAAGTCATAGTTCAAAATAGTGCGAAAAAAAGTTTTGAAAAAATCTGGATTCTAAGGTAGTCGTGTCCAAAAATTAAATTTGATCTTTACGGTGACCTCTTACTTTAAAGTCCAATATTTCAGAATATTATTGGACGATTCTTGTGAAATAAAAAACATCTTATTCAGGAGAATATTCTTGATAAGTAGTAGGTATTATTGAGGTTTAAATATAGTGACGTATAATGAAGTTTGGTCTTTAAGGTAATTACTTAATTTGAAGTCCAATATCGAGTAGTATGAAAAAAAAATTAAAATAATAATGTTTAAGGTTTAAATCAATTGCATTGATATTTTTGAAAATATCTAATTTTTTTAACGGTGGTTTCTAAGAACAAAAGTACCACTCACCACACAAAGCCGAATATCTCAAAAACTAATTACGCGATTTTTATAAAACAAAAACCGAAATATCCAGTAAAATATTCTCTACAAAAATTTTGAAAGCCTGAACCTTTTAATTGAACGCTAATATAAGGCAGTTCCTTCCACTTCCCTTTAATATAATAATCCTTTTTGGGTGAAGAAAAAAAGGACGGAGTTAAGGCTGCTGCAAAATGCCTTAAGACACAATTAAAAAAAACAAACGGTCCCACTTCAGACCTAAATCACCGCCAACAACTTAATTTGACCCAGACCACCTTTGAGAGAGTAATTTCCCATTTGTTTCTCCTTTTATCTCGCCTTTTACTCCGCACACCATCTGCCATTATTTAAACAAACCGTCGTCCCGAAAATCGTAAAAAAAAAATTACCGCAATGTAAATATTTATTTGGAAATCCGAGCGAAAAACGTTTTACAAAGCGACAAATTCATAAACGTTAAATTTCCATCGGAAATCTTTAAACATTTACTCGGTAAGATAAGATATTTGTTTATCTAGCGCATTAACGTTTAGACGTCTATCGCCCAAGTTAGAATCGTTAACTTTATATTGAAAATAGCCCCCCTGTATATATCTCTAATTTAATTAGTATCAATTAACGCATGTGTCTTGGTTGATTGACACCACAGAATAACAATTTAATCTCCATACGTTGACAGACAGGCACATTCAACCTTGCCAATATTTTCCTGTATATTTTTACATTCGTTCGCCTTATGGCATCATGAACTTGGAATATCATTATCTTAAGTGGTTTAGACGGGAGTAACCTACTTATATGTTTATTTGTACAGAAGGCGAATGAAATACATTAATTTGTAGTTGAAAAGAATAAATTCGTGTATATTATGCTTTTTATTTCATCAGAATATCCTAATAAAATTTCAAGTTATTGGACTTTGAAGTAAGTGGTTAATTTAAAAATCAGACCTTATTTTTAGACATGACCGCACACAAAGCCCGATATTTTCAAAATTTTTAATGAAACTGATTTGAGGCTTAAGTATAATTTTTAAACAATATTCTTCTAAATATCATCTATTTCTTTAGTGACAATCTCCCAATAAGTTTTTGATATATTATACTTTAAAGTGAGTGGTCAGCTTTCGTATATTTCCAAAGAAATTGTTTGGACTATAGTGAGTTATAAACATTATTTGTCCAGAATATTCTTCTGAATATTATGTTTCTTATTTTATGTTTTCGACAATTTCAATTTGAATTCAATTCAATTCAATTAAACATTTTTATTTAAGTTCAGGCTTTTATATTTAAAAAAATCGTTACGTAACTTTCATATAACCAATTTTTGTACATCTTTATTTATGTAAAAAAAGCACAGTAGAATTTGTAATTTATTGATAATAGTATACTTTGTACACTAGAAAAGGGATTTTCTAGGATATATGTAAATTTACATTGCAATAAAATATACTCTGATAAGTAAGTTTACATTCGTTTTTAGTGACAAATTAAAATATAAAGTAAATGCTTTGCAATATAAAAGAATGCAACTTGTAACTTTATAATAACCAATTTTTTACATATTCAACTATGCAAATAAAGTTTACAATAAAATACTATTTTGCAAATAGGATTTTTTGGCATATATAAAAATCTATTTTGTAAAGATTCACTCTCAAATGTAAATTTACATTTCCTTTAACGGAAAATTAAATTATGAGCCGAGTCTTTCTCATAATAAATATAAAAAATCAGGCATATAAATTTTACACTATTACATAAATAAATGTACTTCCTTGGAATTTTATTTTTATTTATGACAGCATACTTATGGCATACAATGATATTTACTACCCCATTTATTAACTTAAAATGTAAAAAATACATTGTAATATTTAAATTTACATTTATTTTAGTGGAAAATTACATCGTAACGTATTCCACGCCTATACATATAAAAGAGTCTCATGTACTTTTATGAAGCCACTTTTTTACATATTGACTTATGTAAATCAATATATATACAGTAAAGTACTACACTCTTATAAGTAAATTTACATTAGTTTTTATAAAAAATTATAATATCAGTCAAGGCTTTCAAAGATAAAAAGAAAAATTTATCTATGAACTTAATTTTTTAATAAAGATTCTATGGAATATGTAAATTAACTAGGTAAGAAATCCCATATGAAAATTCACATTACTTCTTATAAAAATCACTGTATAGGTGGATTTTTTCTCATGTAAAATAATCGTATGTAATTTTTACAGGGCTTTTACATAAGAAATAGTAAATAGAATATTTTTATATATATTTACAATCCTAAACTAAAATCGCACATTCTCACAGGTAATTTTACATTCTTTTTGTAAAGGAACATGTAAAAAAAAATCTTTAATTTTTTTTGGTAATTTTGTTACAACGATGGATTTTTTGCGTAATATTAATGTTTTTGTAACGTATGTATTTAAAAATACACTCTTATAAGTAAATTAACATTGGCTTTACTAAAAACATACGTAATAAGTAAAGGATTGTCTATGTAACAAACTCCATTTTTTATATAATTTGCTAGTCTTCTGGCATATGTAAAATTACATTTGTTTTAGTGGAACATTATAAATCGAGGTACTCATATGTATTTTTTTAAAAATCTGTTATGCAGTTTTTACATACCTGTTGACATAATAGGCTAATAAATGTCAATATTTTAATGTAACACTTATTCAAGAATGACGTCTATTTTTCAAGGTAATGGCTGACTTTAAAGCCCTATAACTCACGACCTTATTGAACTATTCTCATAAAACAAGCAGCATATTATTCAGCAGAATATTGTTTACAAATAATATATATATGTTAAAACAGTCCAAGCAAATGTGTTGGAAATATCCGGATTTTTAAGTGATGTTTTCCAAGAGAAAAGTCTGACCTCCAACGTGACCGCTCACTTGAAAGTCCTATATCTCCCAAACTTATTGAACTATTTTCATAAAATAAAAAGCGTCATATTCAGTAGAATATTCTTTATAAATAATACTTATAATTTAGAAGAGTCCAAGCAAATTTGTTGGTAGTATTCGACTATTTAGGTGGTAGTGTCCGAGAGCAAAGTCTGATCTCTAAAGTGACCACTCACTTTAAAGTCCTGTACCTCGTAAACCTATTGGGCTATTGTCATAAAATAAAAAGCATAATATTTAGAAGAATATTCTTTAGAAGTAATGTGTCCTACTTTTAGGTGATGGTGTCCGCTAGCAAAATCTGATCTCTAAGTGGACCACTCGCTTCAAAGTCCTATATCTCACAAACTAATTGAGCTATTTTAATAAATCCAAAAGCATAATATTAAAAATAGTATTTTTTACATATTATAGTCATTCCTCAAACCAATTTAAGCAAAAATTAAAAAATATCAGCCTCTTTAGGTACAACTATTCACCAAAATTTATCATTTACAACAAATACGACCTACTTACACCTTAACACACGGCAAAAGATACACTCCAAGACATTTTAACAGTACAATGAAGTCAAAAGGTGTCGCCATTGTATAATGCCTGTCAGGGGGTATGATTTACAGTCGTCGGGGTGACAATTGGGTTTTTTTTTCAATGCGGTAGCATCAATACAAATACGGGGCAAAAATGTGTCGTTTTTGTGTAAATTTTCGATATCAGGTAGCAAGGAAAAGGTCATGCAGCTGTTCAATTGAATAAAAAAAAATACATGGTCCTTCGAGTCGGATTTTTCAATTTTTTGGCAACTATAGTTCGGCCCTCACTATCCAGATTTATCTGCCATCTGGCCTATTCTGGCTGGCATGGGCCGGCAATGCAGTGATATTTAAAAAGATATTAGGGTAACTATGCGGAACATGGAAATGTCATTAGGTTCAATTAGATTATGGAAATCTGGGGCAGGAGCAGACTGCACCGAATATAACAGGGTTTTTTTGATTTTATTAAGAAAAATTGCAAATATTCTTGCAGGTTAAGAATTTGGACGAGCCTATGGGTAACGTCCACACACTTCGAGGCTCAATATCTAAAGAATTTATGCAAATATTCTATGGTCAGGTTAAAAGCATTATGATTTAAAGCATTTAGAGCAATAGTTTAAGAGTTACCTAGATTTTTACTTAGTGGTGTCTTAGGGAGATGTATGAATTTTAAGGTGACCACTCACTTTGACGTGAAGTATCTCAAAAACTTATTGGACGATTTTGATAAACTAAGAAGCAAAATATTCAAAAAAGTGTTCTTTAAAAAAAGTGTTTATAGTTTAAAATGGTGCAACCAACAATTTTTTTAATATTGAGGTTTTAAGGCAGTCATGTTCAATAATGAAATTTGGTCTTCAAGGTGACCGCTCACTTTGAAGTCCAAGATCTTGGAAACTTGTCGGGCGATTTTTACGAGATAAAAACACAATATTCAGGAGAATATTCTTGATATATAACGTTAATAGTTTAAAACAGTTTAAGTAAATTTTTTAGAAATATATGGATTTTAAGGTAGTCATGACCAAAAATTAAATTTGACCTCTAAGGTGACCACTCACTTTGAAGTTCAATATCTCAGACTCTATCAACTGTCTTTGCATGTAAGTGCCTAAACTTATGACGTAATTTCTGACTACAACAAATGTAAATGTAAATTTACATGTTTAGTCAAAAAGTCCTATTTTCACTGCAATGTCATTAGTAAATTAGCACATCTTACTGTAAATTTATTTACGTTATCGACTATGTAAAATATAAGTTACATAAAAATTAGATGAAAATTCTTTGACATGTGAAAACATTGACGGAATGAATAAAAAATCTAAACGTAAATTTACATATATAATACAAAATCCCATTTTGAAAGTACTGAATTTAATTAGCTATATAGAAAAAAAACTGGAAATAAAATAAAATTTGACACTTTTTACGTTTGACTGCCTTATGATTAAATTTTTTACTAAAACTTTTGTAAATTAATTTTTTTTTTAAATATTTTCCTGTAATTTATTTACATATTGAAAAATAATTTTCTACGAAAGCTACTGTAACTTTACTCAAGAAAGTGTTTTTTTTTTACAATATAAATTTACATATGTTTCAAACGCCCTTATTTTCCACTTTAAGTGCAAAATCAGCAAAAAAAATCAGACTTTTTTTACATGTGAATGTCCTAACTTATGACGTAATTTTCCAGTAAAACGAATGTAAATTTACTTTGAGCAAATATTTATATTCTCTAAAGGATCCTATTAACACTGCACTGTCATAAATAAATTGAAATGTTCTTCTTTAAATTTATTTAATCTGTAAAAATTTTGGTCATTTAAACCAAACTTGAATTTACATAGAAGTGTGTATTTTTACAACGCAAATTTACATATAAGCCACAAAACCCTATTTTCACTATAAGGTCACATACATATGGAGGTCTTAACTTTAATGTAGTTTTTATGACGTAAATTTCCTCTTAATTTTTTTTCCTCTTATTAGTTAAATTTTTTTACCAGAAAACCAGATTTTCTATATATTAATATTCATAATGCAGTTATTTACGTATATTTGTCAGACATAATTTATTTTGGATACCTGTCAAAACTCTTGCTCTATACCTGTCACAACAATATTGCCACCCATTTATATTATCAGCTTCTTTGAATATAGTATAAATCACTATGTATTGCTATAAAATTACATAGTTAGAAAAAAATAGATTTTTTTACATATGAAAGTGTAATTTTACATATATGCTATAAGATTTTAATTTCAGTATACTCTCATATAAAAAATTGACTAAATAAATTTTACTTGATAGATTTTTTACATGTGAAATCCTTCACTTATGGCGTAATTTTTTTGTAACATGGTTGTAAATATGAATGTAGATTTTTACAGTGCAATTTTATATCTATATATTTAAAATTATCCTGTTTTCACTATACTGTCATAAACACTAAATATTTTACTGTACAAGTAGTGATTTATGTAAGAAATTGCCTATGTAAAGGTTACATGGTGAATTTTTTACATGTTAATGCCTTGACTTATGGCGTAATTTTTCTTTAAAATGAATATAAAGGTAATTTACTTTATTAGCTATATAAAAAAATCTGTATGTAAAATTTTTGTAAAAGTAACATTCCACATTTTTTTTTACATGTAAAAGCGAGTCCTTTTGTTGTAATTTTCTACTACAACAAATGTAACTTTATATAACAATAAAAAGAAATTAATTGTACAATGTAAATTTACCAATATGTCACAATTCTATTTTTCAGGTACTATATTACTGTAAACTTAGCTATATTATATACGCCTATTTAATCATATTCAAATAATTCAATGTAAAAAAATTCTAAATCAAATGAAATATTTTACTGTAAATCTATTCACGTAACTAGCAATGTAAAAACTCAGCTGAATTATGACGTAATTTTTCATCAAAACGATTGTAAATTCTCTTATGCGAGAATTTTTTTACAATGTACATTTATTTAAGTGATGAGCTATTTAAAAAAATTATTTTATCAAATTAGTTGACTTATTATGTAATTTTTATTTGAAAACAAACGTAAATTTACATATAAGAGTACGGTTTTTATAACATATTTAAATTCACATACAAGTCGGAAAATCGGTTTATGTTAAAATTACAATAAAAAAAAATTTTTACATGTGAAATTCTTGTTATTAGTTCTTTTTTAAAAAGATTGTAAATGTACATAGAATTTTTTATGTTTGTAATATAAATTTAAATAATGTACAAGTATGTAAGAATTTATTATATACGATAGTGTAATTTTACATAAGATTCTAATTTCAGTGTACTCTCATAAAAAATAAATATTTGAATGTATAGTTATATAAAAAATTTACTAAGTAAAGACTACATGATAAATATTTTACACGTGAAATCCTTGACTTATGACGTAATTTTTTTGTAAAATGGTTGTAAATATATGAATGTAGATTTTTACAGTGCAATTTTATATCTATATTCAAAATTATCCTATTTTCAGTGTACTGTCATAAACACTAAATATTTTACTGTACAAGTGGTGAGTTATGTAAGAAATTGCCTATGTAAAGATTACATGGTGGATTTTTAACATGTGAAATCCTTGACTTATGACGTAATTTTCTTGTAAAAGGGTTGTAAATTTAAATATGAATGTAGATTTTTACAGTGCAATTTTATATTTATATTCAAAATTATCCCATTTTCACTATACTGTCATAAACACTAAATATTTTACTGTACAAGTAGTGATTTATGTAAGAAATTGCCTATGTAAAGGTTACATGGTGGATTTTTTACATGTTAATGCCTTGACTTATGGCGTAATTTTTCTTTAAAATGAATATAAAGGTAATTTACTTTATTAGCTATATAAAAAAATCTGTATGTAAAATGTTTGTAAAAGTAACATTCCAAATTTTTTTTTACATGTAAAAGCGAGTCCTTTTGTTGTAATTTTCTACTGCAACGAATGTAACTTTATATAACAATAAAAAGAAATTATTTGTACAATGTAAATTTACCAATATGTCACAAAGTTCTATTTTTCAGGTACTATATTACCGTAAACTTAGCTATATTATATACGCCTATTTAATTAGCTATATTCAAATAATTCAATGTAATAAAACTCTAAATCAAATTAAATATTTTACTGTAAATCTATTCACGTAACTAGCAATGTAAAAAGTCAGCTAAATTATGACGTAATTTTCCATCAAAATAAATGTAAATTCTCTTATGAGAGTATTTTTTTACAATGTACATTTATTTAAGTGATGAGCTATTTAAAAAAATTATTTTATCAAATTAATTGACTTATTATGTAATTTTTATTTGAAAACAAACGTAAATTTACATATAAGAGTACGGTTTTTATAACATATTTAAATTCACATACAAGTCGGAAAATCGGTTTATGTTAAAATTACAATAAAAAAAAAATTTTACATGTGAAATTCTTGTTATTAGTTCTTTTTAAAAAAGATTGTAAATGTACATAGAATTCTTTATGTTTGTAATATAAATTTAAATAATGTAAATTTAAATAATGTAAGAATTTATTATATACGATAGTGTAATTTTACATAAGGTTCTAATTTCAGTGTACTCTCATAAAAAATAAATATTTGAATGTATAGTTATATAAAAAATTTACTAAGTAAAGACTACATGATAAATATTTTACACGTGAAATCCTTGACTTATGACGTAATTTTTTTGTAAAATGGTTGTAAATTTAAATATGAATGTAGATTTTTACAGTGCAATTTTATATTTATATTCAAAATTATCCCATTTTCACTATACTGTCATAAACACTAAATATTTTACTGTACAAGTAGTGAGTTATGTAAGAAATTGCCTATGTAAACGTTACATGATGGATTTTTTACATGTTTATGCCTTGACTTATGACGTAATTTTCCAGTTAAACGAATGGACATTTTTATATGAGAGTTCATTTTTACAATGTAAATAAGTGAAAAAGTCCTATTTTCATTATATTGAGATAAATAACAATAAAATATTTTACTGTAAATTTATTTACTTAACAGGCTTTTATACACATGAAAGCCTTTACTTACATCTCAATTTTCCACTAAAAAAAAGTATATTTACTTAAATAAGAAAACTTAAAATTTTATTGAGGAATATTGGAATTTTTATAAAGTATGTAAATTTACTTTGTAAAAAGAATAGTCTCTTTAGTAAATCTATATTTGTAATAATGGAGATTTTTTTAAGTCCAGGGTTTTACATTTTACATACAAGATATTGTTGCATAACTTTTACACAATCTTTTTTTTTTTACGTATTCAATAATATAAATAATATTACAATAAAGCATTATGTTAGGAATAATATTGTTTGGCATATATGTAAAGTAATATTATAAACAATTTAATCTTATTTATAAGTTTACATTGGCCTTAATGAGAAATTAAATTAAAAGGTTTTTTCACATGTAAAAAACTGAAATATTTTATTTTTATTTAAAACAGCGTACTTAAAACAATATTTACTAACGCATTTTCTAAAAAAAACGTAAATTTACTTAAAATTTGTTTTTATTTACATACGTTCCAGAAAATGGCATTTTCCGCCATAAAAACCCAATTAAAGAGCAAAATTAACAAAAATAAAAAAAAGGACATTAAGAGCACTTCGTATTTTAACGCTCGAATACACACAACAGTATCGCCGGTTACGTCGGGCTCTTTGATACAGTTTAACCGGAGACAAACGTCAATCATGGCATATTTAACTCATTAAGAGGATCTCAACTTGCTTATTGAAACAATAATAAACCGAGTTTAAGGATCGTTTAATGCCTGTATTGGTTTTGGAAATTGATGTAGTGCGAACGGAGGAGTTTATTATTAGATCTTCGTGTAAAAATGCGGCAATCAAACGGACTCTTAAGGCACCCATAATAATATTCCCAAAAAAAAAAATTATAGACTAATATAATTATTAAAACTGACCCTGAAATAAATATACGAGGAGAAGGTGTAAAGGACGCTGTAATTTAAAACCCGTAAAAGTAATGCCCACCTCGTACTTTTATTGCCTTTTTTAATGCTATTAATTTACTTTTTATTATGGACATTTCTCCCTCTTTTTCCCGCACTAGGGAAGGAAAAATTAAGAATTTTATCTTTTCTACGGCCCCTGGTTGGGAAGTTAATTATGGAAGTTATGAATTTTTTTTTTACGAAGAATAACATCCTGTTGGTAATTTACATGAGTGTAATTAATTTTAAAATAATGAGGCTCCATTGTATTGTCTGCCTACGATAGAAGAACTCCTCTTGAGGCGCTACGGGTGGTACTTTATGGACTACTGGTTATCTTTGTCTTTCTCTCCTGGTTATATACGTGAGATGGTTTTTTTTAAGGTAAAGACTCGCTTCAAAGTACGAAATGTTCAAAAGAGTATTTTCTTGTATAACGTCGTTGTTGTTGTTTAAGGTTCAGACGCATTTAAGTGAATTTACTGTCAAGTCTGTTTATATGAGAGTGATATTCAGTATAAAATTCTTTGCAAATATTGTCTATAGCTCAAAAGTTAAGACATAGGTCCAGGCTTTGGCTTGTGTAAGAGTAATTTTTACAGAGCAAATCATGTAGAAGATTTGCCAATTATGCAAATAAATGAACAGTAGACCAATTGCGCTGAAATGTAAGTTTATGTTGTAAAAAAATTAACTTACATATATTGCTACATTCGTTTTATGGACAATTACGTTGCGTTTTATGAACAAAATGGAGAGAATGTTTTGTAATTTTTACATATCTGTACACTGAAAACTGGGTTTTCTGGCCCATATATAAATTTTAACCCTAAGCTGAGATGTAAATTTAATTTTGTTTTAATAGAAAATTACATATTATGTCCAGGCATTCATATTTATGATTTTATTTTTGTCAAACATGTAATTTTACATTATAAAATACACTCATAAGGCAATCAAAAAAGTCTAATGGTGACAAAATTCACCATTTCCTACAGGGGAGCCATGAAAAGAAAATTTTTAATCGAACTATCTTCCTGTAAAGAAATTTTGATTTTGCTCCTCAAACAGTGGGATAAAATCTAAAAAAACTTATAAACACAAACAGGTCATTTCCTCAAACTATATAGGCAATTTTTAGTTTTTTTTTCCAATTTTTACAATAGATGTACTTTTTAAACTTAAGGTAACAACTGATTTACAGATTAAAAAAAAACGAATATTAAAGAAGTTATTTCAATTTTTTGGTTTCTGGCCAAAAATGAAAAGGAAAAATTTAGAAATGTCGACTTAATAAGAATATTTTAGTTTGCAGGATATCAAAAAAAATGACAAAAGCACTCATTTTTAATAGGAAAGCCAGAATTTTTCTTTAATGTTTTTGGCTATAAAATATGTATATTATAGGGGTATGTACCCATTAAAATTTGGGAAAAATTATATTTTAACTTTGTACCAAGAATCTAGGAATCTGGAAAAAATATGGTTTATACAAAAGTTGCTAAGACAAACGAAAACTATCACGTTCGTATCACGTCACGTATTTATCACACACAAAAGCACTAAAGAGGTAAAATAGTTATCAAAATAGACAAAATGATTACCATTCACTAATGATCTTGAAAGGTCAGTTACCACCCTGGCACCCAAATGTTTTTCTTCATCTTCTTTAATTTTTCCCGTATAAATTTGAAAATGATCTACATATCCACTATCCGATGCTCTAACCCACACCTTATATCCACGCCTGATCGGTTTATTTGGCATATACTGGCGCAGGGATCTTCCTTTAAATTTAATAATTGATTCGTCGTTAAAACGTTTTTCATTGGTTTATATTATTTCGAATAATTTTCTGATAGAATCTATAGAATAGGCTGGACTTATCGTATCGGGGATCTTCTCGTTGGGGCTGCATTAGGTTATCATTCAAATGAACGTTTCCTAACAACCAATCAAATCTTGTTCTGGGTATAAGACTTGAAATATAGTTATCCCGAAGCTCAATCTGCATCGACCAGAAGTCCTGATATGAGGGTAGACGCTTTATTCCCTGGAGTATATTTATCGCAAAAAGTATCTTCATTTCCGTAGAATTCGTGGGTGTAAGTTTTCCGGAACGTGCGCTTGCTTGTGTTGCGTACAGGAAACAGACACAAAAATACCTCAACAGGGAGCCCAATGTCATCTGATATATTGCAAGGTCCAGAATCCTTGGTAAATTGTTGGGGTGCCGTGTAGTTGGTTGCAACTTTTTTCCAAACAAATTTATCTAAACTGAGTTTTTTCTGCAAATCTGAAAGGGGTATGAGGTGTTCGTCGCTATAAGAACTATCACTATCAGAGGCCCTTTCAGGGTAAATACCAACCCAGAAAAACAATTAAGTTATTCAAAAATAAAAAAATACACCCACAAATTACATAAACACACCGCCAAACATCGAAAATATTAGGCATTGATTGCTTTGTGGTATCAATTGACACCACGTTAATTTTATTCAAAGCAACCAATTAAAAATATATAAAATCACTTGTACCCATGATATAACATAAAACAATACCTAATACAATAAAATATGGTAAATACCCGCCATTCTGTCCTTATTTCTTGAAATAAACACTCAATTTATGACCACGAACGGTATTGACCTTCAAACTGCAAACACAAATCTATACATGTCAAATAACAAGTTGTTAGCGACGGCAGGCGTCTTATTTAAATTATTTTTTTCCTACTAGATGGGAATATAGTGCTTCTTATACGGTATTGGCATTTTCTTTCACCTCCCAAGGTATTTGTTGCAATTTCTCTCTCCTACAACCCTACAAATCAACCCTCAGGCACACAAATCCCCTATAAACCTCAATGAGAGCACACAAAGACATACCACGGCTTACATATACGCATTCCGCACCACCCCTCGGGGCATTCTCTTCGGCATTGAACTTGGATATCCACCTACCCTCTCCCTCTCGCCCCGCAGCACACATACAACCCTTAATTAATGAATTATCTGAGCACTTCGTGATCTATGTGTTAATTCGGGTTTGTTTTCGGATACCGCAGCAGTCCCGTAGCCCCCTGCAATTACCTAATGTGATTTAGCGAAATTTTCGGAAATGATTGTGGGCGGCCCATTTGGGGATGAGGACAATGGGGGATTACTATAATAACCTTCAAAGCATAGTACAAGAAGTGCATCGCAACAATTAAAATATAGAATCATCAAATATAGAAAAAATATTGATACAAGTCCAAATATCTTGGAAATTCATATACCGATTTGATCGATTTTAGGTTCGTATGAAAGCTGATGAGTTTTCTTACCAAAAAGTTCAACATATCTTAAAAATGCATGTTCCAATTTTATTGATTTTGGTTTCATATAAAAGCTGGTGAGTTTCTTTATCAAAAATGTACTTACAAGTTTTCTTGTAAGTTGTTTTCTTAGAAGCTCATATACCGATTTGATCGATTTTAGGTTCGTATTAAAGCTGATGAGTTTCTTTACCAAAAAGTTTCCGAGATGTTTTTTTGTATATTCAACCTTTTAGGAGTTATGGGGGAGTTTTTCCATGATTTGAAAAAATCTTGATACTATCAAAGGCTTTACAAACATCCAAATATCTTGAAAATTCATGTTCCGATTTTATTGATGGTAGTTTCGTAAAAAAGCGGGTGAGTTTCTTTATGAAATATGTACTTACAAGTTTTCTTGCATTGGTTTAGGAGTTATAAGGGAGTTTTTCTATGAATTAAAAAAATCTTGATACAATCAACAGCTTTGGAAAAATCCAAATATCTTAGAAGCTCATATACCGATTTGATCGATTTTAGGTTCGTATCAAAGCTGATGAGTTTCTTTACCAAAAAGTTTCCGAGATGTTTTTTTGTAAATTCAACCTTTTAGGAGTTATAGGGGAGTTTTTCCATGGTTTGGAAAAATCTTGATACTATCAAAGGCTTTACAAACATCTAAATATCTTGAAAATTCATGTTCCGATTTTATTGATTGTAGTTTCGTAAAAAAGCAGGTGAGTTTCTTTATGAAAAATGTACCTACAAGTTTTCTTGTAGATGCATTGGTTTAGAAGTTATAAGGGAGTTTTTCTATGAATTAAAAAAATCTTGATATAATCAACAGCTTTGGAAAAGTCCAAATATCTTGGAAACTCATATACCGATTTGATCGATTTTAGGTTCGTATGAAAGCTGATGAGTTTCTTTACCAAAAAGTTTTTTGTAAATTTAATCTTTTAGGAGTTATTGAGAAGTTTTTTCATGATTTGAAAAAATCTTGATATTATCAAAGGCTTTACAAACATCTACATATCTTGAAAATGCATGTTCCAATTTTATTGATTTTGGTTTCGTATTAAAGCTGATGAGTTTCTTTATCAAAAATGTACCTACAAGTTTTTTTGTAGATACATTTGTTTAGGAGGTATGAAGGAGTATTTCTATAAATTGAAAAAAATCTTGATACAAGCAACAGCCTTGGAAAAGTCCAAATATCTTGGAAACTCATATACCGATTTGATCGATTTTAGGTTCGTTTAAAAGCCGATAAATTCCTTTATTAAAAAGTTATTAAGATGTTTTTTGTAAATTCAATCTTTTATGAGTTATAGGGGAGTTTTTCCATGATTTGGAAAAATCTTGATACTATCAAAGGCTTTACAAACATCTAAATATCTTGAAAATTCATGTTCCGATTTTATTGATTTTAGTTTTATATAAAAGCTCATGACTTTCTTTATCAAAAATGTATTTACAAGTTTTCTTGCAGATAGAATCGTTTAGGAGTTATTAAGGAGTTTTTCATGTTAAATGCTTTATAAAAATCCAATATCTCAAAAACTCATGTACCGATTTTATTAAGTTTATTTTCATATAAAAGCTGACGAATTTCTTTAACAAATAGGTAATTACTAATAAGTTTCCTCATAAATACAACGGTTCTGGAAATGTTAAGGAGTTTTTCCATGGATTAAAAAAATCTTGATACAGTCGAATGCTTTACAAGAATCCAAATATCTTGAAAACACATGTACCGATTTTATTGATTTTAACTTTATATGAAAGCTAATGAGTGCCTTCACTTAAAAGATTAATACAAATTTTCTCGTAAATACAATCGTTTTAGAGCTATTAAATAATTTTTCCATGGATTGAAAAAATCTTGATGCAGTTAAATCTGGAAAACTCATGTACCGATTTTATTGATTTCAGTTTTATGTGAAAATTCATGACTTTCTATACCAAAAGGGTCTTTACAAGTTACCTTGTTAATACAATCGTTTAGGAATTATTGAGTTTCCTTTGACTAAAAAAACCTTGATACAGTCAAATGCTTTTCCAAAAATTCTGTGTGTTATTGTTTCTGCACCAAAAAGCCCCTATATTTAAAATGTCACATGTTAGCATTGATAGCTTCCTGGGCGAGAATAATCCATCAATAGGAAATAAATTCAAATAATAATAAGGGTCAATATAAGTAAAGAAAACTTTATTGAGAGTCCCCCAGGGCCTCACCTAACATTAAAAATTACAATTATGTAAATTTTTCCATTGAAATATTTAAAATAGGATCTCGCCCTACTGAAGGGCTAAATAAACCGAAAAAAAAAGAACCTTATGGACACCTGGTCAGGAGTGGCGGTCCCACCTACCGGAAACACCCGTTTTATGGGTCTTAATAACATCCCTGTCATCCCCTTATTAAATGTAGAACAGGCCAAAAGTGGATGTTTTTTACATTTAAATCATGGGTTAGTGGCGAGGGGGGGGAAAAAGCGTAATTTTTGCACGTGCCTGCCTCACCTAAAAATAACCGATTCGGTGAGTTATAGTGAACAGATGGTGGTGCTATATGGGGGGGTTGAAGAACGTCGTTTCCTCGTTTATAAATATGAAATATGCCATGTTTGACAAATTAACGATCCTGTTTCGGTTGAGGGGGCGAAAAAGAGGAAGACCTTTGCGGTCTAATTTTAATATTTTAGAACCCTTTGACGGCTCGAAGGACCATAAATTCGGCATTAATAAGTCGGCAGGGTCCATATAACACCTGAATCCCGTATTCCCGTTATAACGGACGGGATCAAAACGCTTTTATGGACGCATTTTGTAATGATTAGTTTTGGATTCGGAGGTCCGTAATGGTGCGTTTGAGTGCTTAGCGGTGTACGTCATGGGGGATGGGTGAGAGGAGGTGGGGCAAGGATTTGCATTGGTTATGTTAAATTATTGTCTCTCTCTCTCTCTCTCTCTCTTCATCAAATTGTGACTATTATAGTGTAAAGCTTTATGGGTTAAAAATCGATATGTTAAAAAATAGTTGAAACGTTTATTTTTTTGTAATTTTCTAGGTAATTGAAGTCATTTCCAGAATAAGAAAATTTATTTTGCTTATGCAGTTTTTCGAGCAATATTTATCCCAGAGAAATCCAGATCAGAGAATTCCAGAAAAGATTTTTTTTATCTTTTGTCTGTTTTTCAAGCCTTTTCCAGATATCTTTTGCAGGCACTACAAGGACAGTTCCAGACGACGGATTTTAGGCCTTCAAATTGTTCCAAGCGTTTGAAGTCTTAGTCTTTATTTGATTACAGGTAATAGAGGTAATTTTTTTGCGAGAATTTTAAACAATTTTCAAGGATTATGGAACCATATTCTTGTTATTTCCATTAATCATGATGGGTGGAGAAATTTTGGTTTTATTTATCATACAGTGATAGAAATTACTGAGTTAACCAATAGAGTACCTTTTCTCAAAGTTTATGGGAAATTTTGGGTTTGTTATGTTTGCAATCGATGCTTCCCTTAAATATAAAATAAAAAATATTTCACATATTTTGCCGAGAAAAAAATTAAAAAGCATTTTTTGTGTTTTCTAACCAAAAGTACAAGTTTTCGATATTTTCGACCGGACTAATGCGCCGCCTAGAAAGAAACAGCTGATGTGCGCCGCGTAACGGAGCGAGACAGAACATATAAGAGTGCTCCGCCCATTTAATTATATTAGTCCGGGCAAAAATAATAAAAGAGGGACTTAAATTAATTTTATTGAAAAATTATTTAAAAGTGCCTGGAATAAAATTATAATGAATTTCAAATACATAGAAAAGATAGAAAAATACGAAAATAGGGCTACACATACTGATGTTTTTCAGCCTGATCGCCGATCTCGGTCATATAGTTCATGGACAAACGAGATGAAATTAAGTTCTTTGCTTACAGTCTCTATCTCAGTCTTACACATCACGGACAATCATTTTAAAATAAATTAAAATTGCTTTTCCACACATGTTATACATAGGTCGATTCCTCCTATGTTCTGCAATTTGGACAAACTAGGCTCATAGTGGTGCTAAATTTAATCTAAAATTAATCTGTTGTTTGAAAAGACCTTAGATTTTTGAATCATTTTGTTGTCTGTTACATTGCCACTGTGCAAATTTGTCTGAGGTAAAGACTATTGCGTCTTGGTTTTTACAACGGTCTTGCTCTTGTCAACCTTATGGCGCATGGATCATAAATAGAGTGATAAATTTACTATGCATCAAACGGGAGGCGAATAAGCGCCTCAAAAAAACCATCAAGTCAACACGTCAACAAAAAATCAAGAAATATAAGAATATATTGACACTTACTAGTAAAAGTTAAGTCAACCGTCAACAACATATAAAAACTGTCAAGTACCGCGACGTGCCTTTGACAGCTGAAAATTGTGACACCTATAGATAAATGATATTGTCAATCTGTATCCACTACCTTAAATCCTGGACGATCGGTATAAAACGACGTTCCTCGTCTATAGGGGGCGTCACTATATCAAAAGAAATAATTTTCCAGCACGTCAGCGAGGAGCGAAACATCCAAAAACGTGACACTAAAAAAACACTCCTCTGACTCATTTGACTGACAGTTTTGCACACAGTGTATAAGTTCATTATAAAACCTAAAATAAATAAAAAAAGAACGGAGACAGAGAGTGGACCACACAGAGCGACGACAGCACTTGAACGGCGACCGAAAAGTCATAAAAACCATGCGAAAACCATTTTTGAAATATGATATTGCACGGTGCATGAAAAAGAGATGAGATGATATTACGTGCTACAAGAAAAACATCGTCGTCTCCTCTATTATTTTTTTGTTTCAGAAACCACTTCATAATTCATTCAAACACCTTGTAAGACATCCAATTATCATTTCGACCCCGAAATTGATCACTTCGCCGGTCGTATTAACGGCCCGAAATCAATTTAAGCCATTCCGTACGTCAATCGGGGACATTTAATTAATTTTTCCGATCGGTATCTTGAGTGGGAATCCGTTAGATGGGGCTTCCGATAACAACTTATGAGTTACTAGGAGTCGTTTATCTCTTAATTCACTCTAATTACAATACGGAGACGCACGAACGTTCTTGAGATCTTCTATTGAGATACCGGAAATTGAGTCACGTAAAGATTCTTTTTAATGGACGTTGGAAGTTACAAATATGACTGACTGTCATCGGTGAAGAGTTAGTTGCTTCCATGAACTTAATAAACATCCCTGGCCTGTTAATGCATATGGCCCCCATACCCAAAAATGACCACTGCCTGGTGGCCGCCATTTTTATAGCGGTTGTGTCCTTTTGATGTTGGTCATTCTGAACATTTCCAGTGTTGCCAACTAAAAATATATTAAATAGCGCTAATGAAGTTGACGACGTTGACGTATGAGTATAGCGGATTGTCTAGTTTTTGGCGATTTGTCAACGACACGCTTGGTCTGCATCTGTCTGTGTTGTTTATTTTTACTACATATACCTTTACTAATTACAGACCCTCATAAAATCATCTATATTTTGATTTTTATAGATGGTTGTACCTGTTACTTTCTTTCATAAATCGCAAACAAAAAAACGCAACTACCTTATCGCATCTATTCTTAAACTAAATGTAACTTCTTATTTTGTTTTTTTAAACATAACCCCCAAAAACTTTAATTATTTTATTTCCCTACAATTGGCACACCTGAAATTTGTCAGAGTGACCAACATCGAAAGGCACAATCACCGAAAATGGCGGCCACCTAGTAGTGGTCATCCAGGTATATTTATTAAGTTTGTGGTTGCTACATATGAAAAATGCCACATATCTATGGGTGTCAAGGGCGTCATCTGTCAAAATCGCGTCACAGAAGCTAATGGTAGATCCCCATGGTGATAAAAAGCGGAACGGAAGAGAAAAATGACAGGGAATCCAACGTTTTTTGTTAATTTCGATGGCAATTGCAATAATAAGTTAACATTGGTGTACTACATATCACCAATTTCAAATTGGAAATAAAACTATATACACAACGTCACTGTAAAGACATAGGGGCGTATATCAAAATTATGCATTTTGAGTTAAGCCACTTTTTATAAAAATAATATGTTTTGTGAATAATTATTAAAATAAAAAAAATGGAAAGTTGAAAATGTTTGACTTATAAAAAATAGTACTAAAGTATGTAGATTCATGGTTTAAAAGGAATAGTACTTGGGTTTTTCAGAAAGGGTTAAAAACCCCCTTCAAAAAAGATACGCCCCTAAGTCTTCAAGTTTGTTTTATTAATAAATGACAATGACAATGACAAGAGTAATTTTACGCCAGAAAAAGTATAATATACATATGGGAGTTAATGGAAACATTTTTTTTTTCTTTGAGTGAATAAAGATCATAGATCTAAACTGAAAAAAAGAATTCTAAAATAAAAAAAAACAACAACAAATCTTACAAGTTAGTATTGACTTAAACTTTTAATAATAAATGTTTGTTAGTGTAGTTATTCCTTGTAAAACCTTACATGCTCGGGTAGTTTTATCACTGGCGTTGAGGTAGTGCACAAGCTCATTAAGTCGTTAAACTTTTCAGAGGAAATTTTGGGCCCAGAGGGATGATTTAAGCGGGGTGGAGCAAATTTAGCTTGCATAGCAGTGCGTTTTAGTGTGATACATTGATAATCAATTTGTAGGTGATTGCTTTTAAAATAAATTTTGTCAATGGTTTCTTTTTTCAACATTATTACGCGAATAATTTTCCAGTCGATAGGATTTCCGTCATCGTCTTTTCTTACTGAAAGAATCTTCAAATTTTTTGACAGCTCTAATCACCCTCACTCTGACCATGATATGGCTCAAAAAATCACAGTGAAATGGTTTCTATGTTTTCTGATGAGCTCACCATATGTAATAACATAGATGCTTCAATGGAAATTTTGTTCTGGCCGCTACAGCCATCAGAAAACAAAGAAACATTTTTTATGCCTTTTTGGTCAAGTTCGTTAGGGTAGATATACAAGCAAGTAGAAATTTCACTTGAAGACCCTGCTTACTCAAACCCTCATGCCATAAAAAACAATGACACTCTTTAGATTTAATATTGTAAATAGTGAAGTTATAGGTCGCTAATCTACGTTTATAAAATAACTTGTTCTAGTTGGTAATAGGTAAAAAAAATACTTGTTAGAGATCGAATACAGCACATACTTTTGGAAATGTCTGGATCGTTCTGGATCGAACACACTCTTTTTCGGGTACATGCTGCTGGTACTCTTGCTCTAACTCTCTTTTTTTGTCGGCGTTACCCTCTCGGTATAGGAAAAACATAATCAGCACTGGTCTTTTTTCGGATGATGGAAAGATAATTTAAGACTTTTGAACACCTGGAGATACAGTTGATAGCTAAGGTTGTTATCACTATTCTCATTTGTAAACATGCTATACATTTTTTTAATTGTAAGATCCGGGTGAAGATATTGATGCTTGGAGTTTTTTCGGCAATAGTGCGATTCCATCTGAGGAAATCTTTTAATATATTCTAATATAAGCTGTCGAATATATTTATCATGTTTTTTTTTAAATTTGAACATCTACCTCCACGTTTGTCTTTTTCAATAATACCAGTTTCTTTTAATTTGGCTAAGGTATTACGTACAAATTTATCAGTAATGCCTAAAGTATTCAGAAACATTGTTTTGCACACAGGTATTGGTATTGAGTCATTCCCCGGCAAAAAGTAATAGTTACTTTTTTCCCATCTAGAAACATGGCCTTTTTCTATTGTTTTCTGTTTGGTATGTCTACGCTTTACAAACCGAGCTACAAATTCCCTCTGAAGTTGTAACTGCCAGTCCCATAAAAGTCATTTAGAATTTTGTGACCTTCTTCATCTGTTACTATTCAACATTTTTTCCCTACTTTATTACAAAAAGAACCACTACACCTGGGTCGAAGAACCTTTCTGGCAGGTATTTACTTTTTACTATTGTAACTAAAATATACTTCACCTAGATTTCTAAGATAGGAAGCAACTTTTTTTTATTTTCCTTCTTGTGTGCAGTCAAATCTGTCTCATTTCCGAGAAGTCCTCTGGTACTTCTGAAATCTCTTCTATTAGGCTGACTACAGGAAGCTTATGCATGCGCTGACACGTACCATCCTCGGAGAAATGAGTCCAACACAATAAGCGCAGGCAATTTGGACATGCAGCAAATACCTCATCTGATTTTCTGCAATGTGGAACTTCACAGTGCTCAATGTATGTCGGATCTTTATCCGAATCATCTTGAAATTCGCACGGTTCGGAGTCGGAGAACAGTTCATTGCTAATACTAAAAACTTTCTATTTACTGAGAGGTATTGTATTTTCTTTAGGTTTTTCCCTCGGTTTTTCCACTTTAAGACTAGCTGCAATCTTGAGTGGAATGCTATTTGCACCAATAACCTTCTCTCTTAACTTCTGAAGCGGAAGATCTTCTTCGCTATGGCCTAATGAGTTTTTAGACAACAAATTTAATGGAATATCATCAGAGTCGCTATCACTACTAGTGAAGCTATTTTCGATCACAATCACTGTTCCAAAATACCATTTTTTATGCGGCTTCCAATACATTTTTATTTCAGTAGCCATTTTCACTACCGTATCTGATTTAGTCACACTACTATATAATACTACTCTCAAAAATATAATCTTTACAAGGCTTATCTCAAAAATGGATTTTTTTGAGATACGCCCCTATGTTTTTACAGTGATGAATATACATGAAGAGTGCTCAGCTCTCTTAGTCTCTATGTCTTTGTCTCGTCAGTGAACACATGAAGTGGAAGCATGAAATAAAATTAAAAAATAGCCAGTACAAACCTTTTAAATAAATTCACCAAATTATTCATGTAAAAAATAATGATAAAATAAAGGTATAAATATTAAATAATTATTAATTGTAGTCTAAAGCCGTATTAAATGTAATATTGTAAATACAGGGTGTTTCAGAACTATGGGATTAAACTTCTGAAGGTTGTTCAGTGCAACAGAAGAATCCATTTGAATATAGGAACCCATGTCCGGAAATGCGTCACTACGCCACTACGGCCCTAAGACGCGTTTAAATTTATAAAAAACATTAATTATTACCTAAATAGGATCTGCTGCATTTATTTTTACCTTTTGTACATGATTACAATTTTTAAACATTTAGTGCTAAGGGAAAACTTTACCAATCAAAAATTGGCGGATATGCATTTGGTATACGAAGCAACAAACTGCAGTGCACGAGCAGTATCGCGGTTGTATCATGAACCTTATCCGGAACGACAGCATCCTGGATACAAAACGTTTATTGCGGTTCACCAGCGGCTCGCTGAGACAGGCATGTTTAAGACCAAGATGCATGATACTGGTGTTGCTCGAACCATAAGAACGGTCGAATTTGAAGAAGAGGTGCTTCAGCGAGTTGCCGATGAACCATCAAATAGCACACGTGACGTCGCTAAGAATATGAACACGAATAACGTTTCTGTCTGGTTGGTACTACACGAACAACAACTCCATCCTTACCACTTCCAGAAAGTTCAAGGTATGATTGCAGCCGATTATCATCCTAGAGTTCAATTTTGTCGATGGCTTCTGGATCACATCATTGCACAACAAAGTTTTGTGGACCGATGAAGCCTCTTTCACAAGAGACGGTATTTTTAATAGTAGGAATAGCCATGTTTGGGAAGAAAAGAAGAAAATCCTTATGCAATTTTTCCAAGAAAACATCAGAATCGTTGGTCTGTCAACGTATGGGCAGGAATTGTTGATGATTATTTATTTAATTGAGCCATACCTTCTAACGGAACGGTTAACAGGACCTATTTATCTGCGTTTCTTGGAGGAATTTCTCCCAGAACTCCTTGAAAATGTTCCACTACTAAACGTTAGACAGCAAATGTGGTTTCAGCATGATGGAGCGCCGGCTCACTTTGCTGTACAAGTACGCGAGTATTTGGCTCGGCGGTTTGGGCACCGTTGGATTGCCAGAGGTAGAGCAGTTTCTTGGCCTCCTAGGTCACCCGATTTAACGTCGTTCGATTTTTTCTTGTGCGGATATGTAAAGTCTTTAGTCTACGAAACTCCAGTAGAATCAGAGCTAGACTTAATTGGACGAATAACAGCAGCATTTGAAATCATTCGAAACGAGGATCAAATTTTTAGTGTAGTACGCCGAAATCATGTGCGGCGTTTAAATCGGTTTATTGAGGTTGGAGGAAGACATTTTGAACAACTGTTGTGATGGTATCATATACAAAAGATAAAAATAAATGCATCATATCCTATTTAGGTAATTAATATTTTTTCTAAATTTCAACGCGTCTTAGGGCCGTAGTGGCGTAGTGACAGATTTCCGGACATGGGTTCCTATACTCTAAGGGATTCTACTGTTGCACTGAACAACCCCTAAAAGTTTGATCCCATAGTTCTGAAACACCTGTTACAGGTTTAATCTCCAACAGATATATTAACTGATTTATTAATTTTTTTTTGTCAAGATAAAGTAAATCTCAACCATAGTTTCATAAAATAATTTATTTAAAAATCATACATAAATATACATACTACACAGATATGATACACCGTTAAGATGGTCCCTCCTAACATACCCGATCTGAAACGCAAGGAAAACCATTATTGGATGAGGAAAGTAAATAATAATATGGGATATTGTTTCATTGTTTTGTTGATAGAATAGAATTAAGAACTGCCATTGATTTTGCATTGATTTTACCTTGCAGGTCAATTTGGCCTATTTTAGATTTTAATGAATACTGAGCACATATTAATTATTTGTTTATTTTGTTCAAGTCATAAGGATCAATAGCGATAAGAATGTTAATGTCAATCTGGTCTGTCAGTTTTTTTTTTGTAAATCATTGTTGCTAAACCATGGCCTCAAGTTATAGGTTACTCCATAGTTGCAAATTAATTAAACCAATGTTGGTATCAGATAGTACCCAGTAGTTAAACCCAGCATGTCAACAACTAGGTACTTGACAGATAAATGCATTCCTTAAAAACTGACAATGAACCTATTTTTAATAGATTCATTCTTTATCTGGTTCTAGGGTATGACAGATAGTTTCGCTTAATGCGGATGTGAAAAGGTAGACCCTATCTTAGCCTAATTTTTTGTAGTTACTAGTATGTGCTAGGATAGCTTGATTGCTGATTTTCTAAGTAGGCCTAAGAGTTTATAGGGCTCCTTGTTTTTGTTGTGTTAAATAAACCCCAGAAAAGGCCACATTCCATCTTCGGTAAGTTAGCACATGTTACATGCCTAAGTCATTTTCCTATTTTTTCATCTAATTAATTTCTTATTTGCATGCTTTTCGATTTAACTCAAAAGAACATCAATGCATGCAACTTTTCAGAGAGCAATTTTATAAGATTTAACTTACTTACCCACACAAAAATGTCATAAAATTGACAGCCATGTCGAACCTCGTGTGTGGTCCCCATTTTTAGGCCTTCCTGTACCTTCTGCTTATCCTCTGCTTCTGCTTTTGCTGCATTTTTATTGTTACTGCTTCCACCTCACTTGCTATACCACATCAAGTCGCTTGGATCATCACCTCCGGAACCTGCATTCCTTCCAATCGGCTACACCTAATACTGATTGCCTTCCACTACCTGCTAGACATTCTGGAAGCATCCTAACTGGTCGATCTGCTGCTGCCTCTTTTGACCCAAACGTATAGCTGCCAACAAAGGAGCCCCATTCAGATCAGGTGGGCCCTACTACCAGTCGGAGAGGCTCAGAATTTCAGGTAGCCCCTTTTTTTTTTTGGCGGCTTGGTTTCGTCAGGTATTGATTTATCGGTTCGTCGCAATTTATAGATTTTTTTTTTTTGGAATTAATATGTAGAAATGATCACAGATTTTAAATTCAATTTAGCAAAATTGTTTATATAGCCACCATCACTGATTTGATTTGAAATTGGGAACTGAGTATATACGTATATGCGAGGTATTATCAGATGTACAATTGAATAAGTATTAAGTGTTAAATTTTACTTTATTTTCTTTCTCATAATTTTAAATTTCATATTATAACTTAAGTATTAGAGCCACAGAACACAAATATAGAGAAATGCGTGTTGCTTAATGAACAGACAGAAATCCTGTTGACAGCTTTATTGACGTTGTTGACAGATACGGGGGCAACCATCTTGGGTGGCGTGTGGCGGGAAATTTAAGCCTGATTTATTGCCTGATATTTAAATTTCAAGTAATATGCAGAATTACAAAAGTTGATGCGTTAACTGACGAGTGATGAGATATATTTAAATAGAATTTTATTTAAAAAAAAAACAATACGCTTATCAATTTAGAAATACCCACATTTAATTAAAATCATTAATTTTGCTGAGAAAAAAATAAAAATATTGCATCTCAGACATCCCTCATCACTTTAATCAAGAATTAACACATCAACTAAAATATTATTTAATTTAAATTTGGTTCTCAAGACATTGCTTATTAAGATATTTAACTATAGATACTTACCAAGAATTATAAATTGGCACGATACATATGGGACCAAATTTTAAATAAAAAAAAAACAAAACTAAATTGTCTTTTAAATATTTTATTTTAAGATGAAATAAAAAATATTTAACAAAGGGTTTTAAAATGCATAAAAAAAGTTACAATATATTCTAAATTAAATACTGCAAACTGTAAATATGGTATTAATAAGATCTTTTTATGTAAAAAATAGAATTGTTGCAGGTATAAAGCATATTTTAACTGAAAATCCTAATTTCTGGATTTTCAAAAAAATTATCTGCTTTTTTTTGTTTCCATAAGTGTATAAAACATTATAAGAAACATGTAACACACATACCTAAATAAAAAATTAAACATATATATTTTTTAATCATCTATACAATAGTAACAAAATAATATATATCCACATATTATGGAAAACAAAATATAAACTCTTATAAAGACAGAAACTGAACCTATCTCTTGAAATAAATCTGGCTTTTCATTGTAAATAAGTTAATTAATATGATTAGATATAACACAACTACACATGTACAAGTTAATATGCATGTTTTTTTCCATTTTAATTTTTTAGTATAAGAAAATAAAAACAAAATATGACTTTTGATTTTTGGTTAGTCACAATTGGGTAAAGATGTCACAAGTCAGTGGGGTTGACTCCAGTAAGTATGGAACATGAAACATAAGAAAACATAGACAGTGTATTGTGTATACAATATTATATTTTAATTGGGTTAAAATTAAATCTCCTAATAAGTATTTCATCCTAATGATCCAAAATACATAAGTCTTTATTATTAGTAAATATTGATTATCACATTAGTTATGATTACAAATTAATATCTAAATAATACCAAAGTTTACAGAATAGAATACTATTATATTGCATTCTATTCTGTAAACTTTGATAATACTTTAAACGATTTTTATAACATGATTTTAATTATGGGTCAGTAAATAAAATAAGAGCATAGCATTTACTATCAAAATATCTCAGGTAATTTAGGTATTTTAAAAAATAAGATATTACATACTAAAATCTTAGTATCATTAGCTATGAAGTTAAAAAATAAAATTATTCTGATTGTGTATCATGAGTATTAAATAAGGATATTCAAGTTCAAATTTTGAAGGCATTTTAGATTGTCAAAACTTTCTGTTTTCTAGAATGGCCAACACTTAAAGATTGTCGTTGTGGTTTTGAAGTTGGCTTTTGATTTTATCCTTTAAATATTTATAAACTAACCAAAACTTTTCTTCTAAATTGACTAAATGGCCAAGGCTATCCATAAATGTGCATAGCTTAAGGTGGATTAAGTCGATTAGGGAAATCAGTTTTTGAGAAAGATATGTCAATCTGGATGTGTCCTTATTTTCTTTAAATTAACAAATAGTTGTTTCTACTCCATGTGAATATCATTTCTACCCAAGAACCAGAAAATTGTTTGGAGCAAACTCGATAATTGGTGACATTTTTAGTCGGAATTACATGACAGACAAGATTTTTGTAAGGATGGATTCAATGGAAATTAAGAAAATCTATGATTTCTGTGACTGGGCAATTCCTAATATACAAACTAGTGCATAAAAGATATTTGCATTAATATCTTAATCTAGATGAAGACAAGGAAAAAGAAATAGTTGATATTTTCCCAGTGAAGGTTCAAGAATTAAAACTGAATTGTAAAAAAAAAGTTAAATTGAGAACAGTGACATAGATATGTCCAAAATAGGATTAAATCTATTGTATTATCATCCTGGAAGATGCACCTAAATATTATTAGAAAACACTTACGTATGTCATAATAATTGAAATTTACCTGTCTCCTGCTCTATGTAGTTGCACGATGATTCGATGTTGGCACGTTTGTAAAATAATCTATCAACCCAGGACTCAAAAAACTACAAAAAGCTATAAAATTACTTAAAAACTTTAAATTGGAAGAAAATCATGAGGCTTGGCTTGTTTACCACCGAAAGAAAACCTAAAAATGACAATCGTCAAATACGATAGTTAAAATGTCATTAACGTCACTATTGTCATATTTGATGTACGTCAAAAATTAGACAATCAGAATGAATCGGCCATCTTGGGTGGCAGACTATTCCGCCCCGCCACATTCAACCTTCATACCGGTGATTAGAGCATTACTGTCTTTGTATTTATTTTTTTGAATTGAGGTTATAGATTAAATTAGTTGTCAATTATGACATTGATTTATCTTTCAATACTAAAGCTGGGTTTAACGATATAAAGCTGCGTTTTCTTTGCGTGCCCTAATAAAGGCTAATAATCATAACCCTAGAACCCACATTTAGGCATTGTGCGAGAAACAGTGCAATACACCCTGTATAATGGTTACATATATCACAGATAATTTGGTAAGTCGTTTATTATCACAGAAATTCCACTACTTCAAAATACGATTTAGTTTTCAAATTTCAACCTTTTATGTAAACATTTTTTGACGACGTCACTGGTAAAGATTACTTGTGTCGGTGGAATCAACAATGCGTTCGAGCGGCGTTGCAATGTTGTTGCATTTTTCTTTAATATACGTTACCTACTACATTCATTTAACTTTGAATGTTGACTTCTTTATAGATCATATTTTATGAAAAAAAATGCTTCTATTTCATTAAAGTAATAAATAATAAATAAAAAAGCCTTTATTTTATACTCGGCGAAGAGCAGCATGCTGTTAACTTAACCGAGTACACATAAATATTACAATAATATTATTACTATCACAAAAACACATAATTATTAAGTAGTTACTAATAGAAAATGTTGAATATACAGAAGACAAAAAAAAAATTAACTATAACTTACAAAGAAAAATACAAATTTTACAGCTTAACGACTACTTGACATCATAATACTATATATATGCATGACCGATTTAACAATACAAATACTTATTAAAAAAATTAAATAGAACAATAGAAATAAAATTAAAAAAAAAAAAAACAATCCCAAAAAAAGTTGAAATAAAATCATCCAGTTGACTGTTTAATTACTTTATATTATTGCTATTTTTCTCGATATTTATTGTTGGCTTTCAATCAATATCTTTTTTAGGTTGTTTTTAAAGGATTGGAAAGACTTATCAGTACAGCGACTAATAATATATTTATTTATTAGCTTTGAAGCACAGAAAGAAAATGATCTTTGAAAAATCGCAGTACTATGTCGGGGGATATCAAATTTTAAAACCGTGCGTGTTGTTCGATTATGTCTGGTAGTTCCTGTTTTAAGTTTATTTCGTAAGTTTATTTCCAATCTTTCTTTTATGGTTCTTTTTTGTCTATTCTTGTTACCTTCCGTCGCATGCCAGCTAAATTGCTTTGCCATTTTTTGTTTCTACCCTTTTTAGTTTTAGTTTTGTTCTTTTTTAGGTTAATTAGGAATTTTTTTTTGTGTTTATTTATAATGTTTTCAAGGCCTGTTTCACGCAAATTGCGCTATCGATTTTATATAATCGCGAAGTAGTTCCTTTTACCAGAAATTGTCAATTTTATTTTCTCATGTAGCTAATTATATTTATAACTATTTTTTTGGTAATAAACTTTTTTGACTTTGACTTTTTGACTTTGACTTTGACTTTGACTATTGTTTTTTAAAAGTTTGAATAGGAAAATTGCAGTAATGAAGTTTTTCTCTATTTTGCACATTAAGCCACTTCAATTCTTTTAGCTTGCAAGTAAGGTACATGATCCCTTCCTCTCAACCCATAAACAAAGCGAATGCAAGAGTTCTGTATTTTTTGCAGTTTGTACCTACTAGAAGCATCAAGACATGGTCCATAAACAAAATTAGAGTAATTACAATGTGATAAAATTAGAGCTTCACAAAGCTGCCTTTTTAGTGTAATACTTAATTAATCCTTACTTTTATACAAATTTCTCAGGGACATATATGCTCTTTGAACTACTTTAAATACTTGTGCTTTAAACCTCAAATTTGTATCAAAAGTTACACCTAAGTTTTTGTGTTTTTTTAAATTCAAAATTTTTTCACTATCTATCACAAGATCACAGTTCATACGAGACCATGATGCCAAGGGGCCAATGTAAATTACAGCCGATTTTTTTGGGTTTAATTTTAAACCATTTTTTTTTGAATAATGGTGAATTGTATCTAAGCACTGACCCAATGATTGCATAGATTTATCAACGTTATTCTTAGTAAACTGTTTATAAATTTGTGTATCATCACAGTATTGAGCCATACGACAGTCGCGAATTTTATTTTTTAGGTCATTTATATAAAGTATAAACAGCAAAGGGCCCAGAATGAATCCCTGGGGAACACCTCTTTTTAAATCGGCTGGCTCAGAGAACGAGTCTTCCACTCTTGTTATCTGGGATCTATTTGTAAGATAATTACTGCAAAAACTCACAGCTTTCGGTAAGAATCCGTAATAGGAGAGCTTCGCTAAAAGTAAGTTATGATGTAGAGTATCGAATGCCTTGCTGAAATCTAACAGAACCAAAGCTGTCGTCTCACCCTTATCCCAAGCATCAATAATATCATCCAAGACTCCAAGAAGAGCTGAAGCAGTATTAAAGCCACGGCGAAACCCCGATTGCGTTTCCGAGAGCAAATTATTTTTCACGATATATTCAATCATCTGGTTATATATGAGTTTCTCAAAAATCTTGGACAATACAGAAAGTAGGCTTATTGGTCGTAAGTCAGAAAAGCCATCCGGGTTAGAGACCTTAGGTAGCGGCAACACTATTGCCTTTTTCCACAAAGAGGGAAATTTACCTATCTCGATGCAAGTATTAAAAATATGAGTTAGCACCGGAATGACACGAGGACAGCACATCTTAACCATTTCTAATGATATTTTATCAATGCCACTGGCATTTGATTTTATTTGCGAAATAGCTTCATATACTCCTCCAGTATCCACCAGCTCCAGATCGAACCTTTGATCCGTGGCTCTTCTACCCATGTATTCTCGAATGGTCTCCGCTGAAACTGGCGTGGATACCTGACGTACCGGCTCAACAAAAAACTGGTTAATTGCTTCCGGATCTTTTAGGCTATCTGGTAGATTTGATGTAGAAGTGCCTTTTGTATTGCTATAGATATTAAGATTGGCCAAACCGTTCGAGAGGGCTTTTTTATTCTTGTCTCTATGCAGAAAATTTTTATATCCCCTTTTTTCGTTTCTAACTGCGGTTGTAAACATGTTACGCACATTTTTATAGGATTCCCAATCGCCAGGATGTTTGTTTTTTTTATATTTTGAAAGTAGAGAATTTCTGTATTTTTTCATTTCCTTTAGAGTATCTGTAAACCAAGGTGCTTTCGGCTTTGTTACCCTAACCGTGGTGAAAGGTGCATGCTTATTAAAAAGTTGTGTAAGAATATGTGTAAAACACTGGACCTTATCATCTATTGCCGCAAAACTAAACACCTTACCCCAATTTGCGGCGTTAAGATCAAGATCAAAAGCTGCCCTGTCGAAGCTCTTAAAATTTCTAAACGTAACAAACTTTGAAAAAGAAGAATAGTATTGCTTCATGCTTGTCAAAATAAGTGACAACTTTGTATGATATTATAAAGCGTGGTTATGTAAACAAACTGCCCATAGTTCCGCGGCAATGCAAATTCTAGCCTTTCAATTTTCCAAGTGTTTCCAGTTTTCGTGAGAATAGGTATCATGATTTTCAAATTCTTTAATCTAATTCAAATAGCTCCACATGTTTCAGCTATTATCGTTAAAATAGTATTTTTCTTGTAAAAACTCTGTTGTTTAATAGATTAATGAATTGTAATTAAACATTAGGATTCACCAATGGGGCATGGAACTCTGATTACTGTCATAAGTATCAATTTTCATTGTTCACTTATTTGACGTAAAAGAAAAGGGATAAAAAGTAAATTTTTGTAGTTTCTACTGCATTTTACTCCTCACTTATGTCATCAATTGCCTAGAAAATTTATTTGTTTTATGTCATTAGACTCCTTGCAGACGAGGAACATAATATTATGGCGATCGTTAATGATTCGTGGGATTGTGATCAAAAATTCAACAAAGTGGGAAAACAAAAAGTTCACTTTTGTTCAGATTTTTTCCCTTACTTCTTTCAATACTCTTAAAAATATCTTCTTGTCATGGAATTACCGTGAAATATCCGTGTGTCAAGTGAGTATTTATGACATCTTGATTTAATAGCCGACATGTTTTCCTGATACTATCTCTCAAACTTTTAATTAAATAATTTCTATCGTCCTTGATAAAAGTTTTATTAGTAAATTAAGATTTCCAATAACTATTTTGTCTTTCAGTTGACGCACAAAGGGCCTCAGTTACTTTAAAGAAACTGAAAAAAAATCCCTATCAAAAGGCAACCGTATAAAAGTCGAGACGACAAGCCCTGATGCTCGCACCCCCAACCCCAGCGAAGTCTTTCACGACTGTTGCATTAATTAAATTAAAAAATCTTCGGCCTTTTTTGGCTCAAAGACGCTCCACCCCTCCCAGGAGATCGGAAGAAAAAACGCTGACTCTGGATTCTCTCCCTATTTCCCTTGAAGTTGTTTTTTTTTGTGTTTTATTCGGTATAGAAACGCACGTACTATAGTATGCTCGATCGATAACGTAATTTTAAGTTTACTTGGAAACTTTTCATATTTAAAAAGAGGTGGCTTTTTAAGGGTGAAGATTAAGAAAAGATGTCGCCAGAAGTTGTCGCTTATAAATCACTTTTCCGACTTAACTCTCTCGTAGGTACATTACGCGATGCAGCCTGGAAGAAAACTTTTCCCAGTATAAAATGGCTAAATATCTGATGTTTATGGAACTTCTTTTATAGTTTATAAGAACTTTCTTTGGGTAATAAATACACCCCCCATAGAGCCCTAAAAAGGACATATTTTTTATGGAGGTAATCTTGTAGTGCTCTCTTGAACGTTGAAGAATTAAAGAAGTTACGCACTAAACTTAAAAGGGAGCAACAATAAAAGATAAACGCTGCTAAATTATACCACTCTAATAAATACGTAGCTTAATATGCGACGTGCAACTTGAAATTTACCTGCCATAAAGGAACGACTGTCGCGCGATAATTAACGCCTCGCCCCGCATGTTGGTGCACAAGAAGCGAAAGACCATCAACCATTTAAGAGGTGTTGAATCTATATGGTCTTATTTGCATTTATAATTGCGGCGGACCACACTCGCTTAATAAAAATGTGCCATTGTTAGAGTTTAAGGCCGTTAAAGTGGCAGGTAATGGGTGTTCGTGGTGGGAAAATGCCTGTTTTGGGCGATAAAAGTTGCGTGATAAAACACGCGTGGTGGGCCTAAGAAGTGATTACCTGCTTGCAAGTCCTAAATGCTTTATTATAATAATAGTTTCTGTCAAATATTTTTCATCAATATGAAATAAATGATTAATTAGATATACAGGGTGATGCAAAATTGAGTGCAAAGATTTCAAGGGCATATTTACTAGTTATGAAAATCTGCTTTTGTATGTATCAATTACTTAGGCTTAGTTAAATTTTGAAAAGAAATTAAATGAATCTCAATAATCGATGCGAATTTATTATTTGGTTTAATAGGGCCAGGCACCGAGTTTGTTTTTTTTTCCTGGAAACAAAGCTAGATACTGGTAAGGCTCAAGCGGCAAGAAAGTTACATTATTGACCGCTTAATCTAAAAAGAAAATTAAATTGTCAAAAAAGCGGTGGCGTACCATAATTTTACCTACTATAAGTATCAAGTAGGTAGCCCCCTGAAACGCCACTGGAATTAATACATTTATTTTATTTCCACCAAAGGAGAAAGCGACAAATAAGTCTACCAAATTATATTTAAATCGGCTGAAAGGATTTTGAATAATTGATAAAAAACTTTTACACTCCGTAGGGTCAAGTGGTGTAAAATTGAGACATTTTATAAAACTTTTATTTTTTAAACCATATCCTTTTTGAAATAAATTAAAAAAAAATGATCATACTATGTAGATTTCGATGCTGAATAACATATAAATGACAAATTCAAGGAAATCGTTATGGGTGTTAAGAAAAAAAATAAAACTCCTGTCTCATATTTACCTGCCATTTTGGGCAAAAATGAGATAGGGGGTGGGTAAAAATGATACATGGCAATTTCAGGCATTTATGATGTTGTCCGTGGTATGGGGCAATTATGAGATACCCTGGTTGAAAAATGAAACAACATTTTGTACGATTTTTCTCAGATTTATTTAAAAAATGCAATAAAAACTGGAAAATAATTTTTTTGAAAAAAAAAACTGGGTCTTTTTTACCCCATACTAAAACCTTTAATAAGAAATACATAAATATGTAAAAACAGTTCAATCAAACTCAAGTCGTAGTTTGAAAATAAAATAAAAATAAAAAACAGAAAATAAATTCTAGATAGGTACATCAGAAATATTACCTAAATAAATAAAAAAACTTCAAATACTCTGCATTTAGTTATAGTTAAACGATTTACTTAACATTATATTTATTTATAGCGATAGAAAACACAAATTTCTGTGAAACTCTGGCAGTACCTCCATGAGGAGGTAGTTTCATTACTACGTCATCCTTTGGTACTTCATATTTTTGAGGTATTTGAGGAAATACGAATTTTTCCCCCTTTCGACGCAAATAAGACACAGAAAATTCGTCATCCCCAATAGATTCTACTAGCGCAACGTAATGCATTATTTTTTTTGGTACAAAACTTAATCAAAACATAGTCGCCAATATTTATGTCACTATTTGTATTAAATTCCTCGGCTGCATAGTTTTTTTCTTCCTCTTCTATGAGTTCGTCTAATGTCATATTTTCAATGTCGCTTTCTTCTTGGTAAGTTACACTTTCATCGTCTGAAGAGCACTCGGCCACTTTTGTCACTTTTTTTTTGGTTCTTTTTTCTTCTTTTGTGACACTTTTTTGTCCCTAATACTATCTAAATATTCGGCGCTAGTTAAAACAGCACAACTGGAATAAACTTTTTCCTTTGCTGTATTTCAGGATTTATTTTGTTTATCTTATTTAGCAAAATATTCTCGAATGAAGTGGACGAAGACGGTTGTGGCTCAACATTATTATCTTGAAATGTTTTAGTGTCATTAGTCTCGTTTGATGTTTCTTTTTCAATTATTTTCTGTTTGGTATTGTTTACATTGTTTGCTACAACCTCATCATTTTCCTTTTCTTGATTTAATTCTAACACATCTAATGGATTGGGGTTTTGAACACTTTCATTGTA
The DNA here is from genome assembly GCF_022605725.1 of Anthonomus grandis grandis. NCBI lineage: Eukaryota > Metazoa > Arthropoda > Insecta > Coleoptera > Curculionidae > Anthonomus > Anthonomus grandis. The sequence continues at coordinate 10,440,341 of NC_065563.1, read as the reverse complement.
TTTTTGCAATTTAATTTTATTAAGACGGTCGACTGAATATTTTTCCCTAGAGCAAGGATATATGCCAGTCGATTCAAACGACTTTTTTAATATAGTCTCTGTAATACCTTCATTCCATAACTCGCAGATCAAATCAGCAAATTCGCTTTTGGTGAGACGTCTCTGATTTAGTCTCTGCCACTCTGTAAGCTTTTGGTTCCATTTTAGCTTCAGAGGTCCAAAGCAACACTTATTCACCGGTTGCAAAATATCTGTAGCATGACGTGGTAATTTAAACAATGTGATATTATTTTGTATGGCAAGTTCAATAGTTCCCCTATCCAGATGTGAGACGTGACTATCCATTATAAGTAACAGCGGCCTTTCGGAAACCATTGCACAAAATTTGGAAAACCAACTATTAAAGACCGCAGTTGTCATCCAGTCTTTATCAGAGACAGCCTTCAAAATCGTTTGATCCCTTCCATGTGCTCCACAAGTTTTGTCCTTGATATATAATTAATGGCGGTAATAATACGCCGCTAGCCGAAATGCACGCCATGGTTGTAATATTTTTTTTTACCAGATCCTTCTATGAACTTTTTAACCCAATGCTGCAACTCCTTTATTCTACCTGGGTCCATATTAAACCCTGTTTCATCCAAGTTTAATATGTGTGCAGGCTTGTCTTGCAAGCCAAGTTGTTGGATTATTTCATCCAGGCGATCCTAGAAGGAATATATTATAAAAGGGTCGCTGGTAGCTGTTCTCCTACACTTTTCTAGTTGTTCCATTTTCCTCTGGCTCAGTCGATTTTTTTTACAGAATGAACGAAACCAATCGTCACCAGGTTTGCCGTCCTTAAATGTGGTTTTTTAAAGCATTTTCATTAACATATGTTTGCACAACTAACTGAATTTCTTGTTTGGATAAGGCGAATCCCCATTTAGCCATAATTTTAATTTTTTCTGTCAAATCTCTTTCTTGTTCATCGGATAGCGCTTGCTTTCGGCCACGTTTTGAAACATTTTTTTTTCGTGAATAGCCCGAAATAATTTTGATTTATCAATGCGAAATTTTTTTGCTGCCGTTCGAATAGACAACTTACCTTCCTTTACTAAGGTAAGCGCCTGTTTCAGATTTCGTCGTCTGTATAGGGTTTTGCCTTTGGAACGTAATTCCTAGGCTTCTCTAATTCTGGCTTGCTCTTTATGTAGGTTTACCTAAAATACCTAAAAAACCTTAAATCCAGACGAACCAACAGGACTCAACCAGCACCAACCTCTAACCTCCCCGCCACTATCATTAATGTGTCAAAAAGAACCCTCACCGATGCTGAACAAAAGGCGTTAAGCAGAGGACTAAACTTCGCCATATCCTCAAAACCATCCTTTATAGACATAGTGTCTTCAGTAGAATCAATCCACCTACCACGTCCTGAGGCCGATGAACTCCGACACGAGGTAAGGGTTGTTCTGGACTCACTTAAAAAACAGAAACCTTCGCAGAAGATCAGCAAAGAAGAGGAATCAGCTCTCGGGAATCTCAAAAGTGAAAAGAACATCAAAATTCTTCCTGCAGATAAGGGCAATGGAACTGTGGTTATGGACCTGGAAACCTACGAAAACAAGGTTGAGGAAGTTTTGAACAAAGGCGAATACAGGCTACTATCTAAGGATCCGACGACAACCATAGAAGGTCGAATTTACAGAGCACTTAAGAAGTACTCTTCAACATTGTCGGATGCGGTACGCTCTAGGCTGACACCACATAATAGCAAAACTCCACACCTATACGGACTACCCAAGATTTATAAGGAGCAAATGCCTCTGAGCTCTAGAAATTCGCCGACATCAGAACTCTCGAAATTCCTTTTGGAGATCATTAGACCGATCCAGGGAAATGCAGCGTCTTTCGTGCGAAACTCTGCCCACTTTGTAGACCTTCTCGGAGGGATCGAAGTCGAGACCAATGACAGATTGGTGAGCTTTGATGTCGAAAGTCTCTACACCAATGTACCCATAGGAGAGTCTCTTAACATCATCCGAGACAAACTAAGCAAGGATGCAGCTTTCTCAACTCGGACCACACTGCCTCTGGACGGGGTGATGGAACTTTTGGAGATCTGTCTTCGTAATTCTTACTTTCAGGTCAAAGATAGATTCTACGCCCAAGACGAAGGACTTCCGATGGGTTCATCTCTTTCCCCAGTAATAGCGAACATCTTCATGGAATGGTTCGAGGAACATGTAATAGATGCCTCCCATTGCAAACCCAAGCTCTGGCTTCGATATGTGGACGACACCTTCATCATCTGGGACAAAGAGGAAAAAGCACTTCAGGAGTTTCTGCTTCACCTCAACAACATCAGACCGACAATCAAGTTCACGATGGAGACAGAGAAGGACTCAGCTCTACCTTTCCTAGATGTCCTCGTTAAAAAGGTCGGTGGAAGTCTGCGAACTTGTTATACAGGTTAATGTCTTATTTTTAGTCCATGACTTGTCTCATATTTACCCAAACAGTCGTCTCAAAATTACCCCAGCAAAAAAACACGTACACACTCAATTACTTCTAGCAACAGACTACCCAGTATCCGGCTTGTTCCCACAGCGCCGCGACACATCAGTCTTCACATTGCGATCTTAACCGAGCGCGCCCAAACAAAAGTTTGCGCGCCGATTTTAAAAGTTTTTGTCATCAAAATTGCATTATATTACGGTAGATTAAATAATTTATGTATAAATTAATATTATAGTTTGATTGAATTTATTGTGTCTTTAGGTTTTAGAATATTAAGACTTTATTACGTCCTTTTTTCGTCTCATTAAAATATTTTTTAGTGGCAAAAAATTCACTGTCTTATTTTTACCCAAATCTTCGGTGTCTCATTTTTATACCACTTGACCCTATCTAGAAAATGAAGCAAATTAGGACATTCGTTTACATAAAAAAAAAATATTTTTAGCTGGTAAATACGCCCTTGAAATCTGAGCACTCAATTTTTAATTACCCTGTATCTAATGGAATTAACAGTTAACCATTAAAGCAACAATATCCAAGTTAAACGTGTGTTTGTTTTTTTTCTGTTTTTTTTGTCACAGATCAAAAATTTTACTTACACTTCAATTTTTCCGTTATAATCAATTTAGTAGCTCTTGTATAATTTTGCATCTTAGGATTTTGACAATTTTTATAAGCTGTATTTTGTTAATTTTTTATAGCTATAACCCTCTTAGCCTATTATAAATTAATAGTTCTTTATACCTCTATAAATTCCGTTACCTTGCAATAATTCTCGAAACTTTTATTGAAGTCTAAAATAAGGTTTATTTGGAAAATCTTTTTTACTACGTAACTCATTTAGCGACTTTCTCCTTAAAGAGTACACTATTAAACAAATTGTTTTTATTTGACATTGTTAAATATTTCGTCAAATATTTAAAATTCATTGAACGTTTAAACATTGATTTGACGTTTTTTTTGTCCCAGTGTACCTTTAGCAACACGTCAATGCTCCACATAAGACTCTTAAAATAATCAAACAGTAAAAAAGTGAATAGATGCATTTTCTATAGTTAGTAATATCACATTTAAGATAGGACGTGGGAGTGATGCATTGATGGTACGCAATCAACGGCCTCTCGCGACTCCCGAGTGACACCCCGCACGTAATTACGCATGTAAATAATTTTGTTTATGTAAATTTATTTATTGAACCGGTATGGTAGTCCGGCTGTTGAATATTGAGATTGAAATTGAAATTGTTTATTCATCGGTCGATGTACGACATTGGGCACTTTTTTCCCGATTGATTGATTAATTGATTGGCCGTCCGATAGAGTCGTGATTTCAATTAAACTTACGAGGAGGAGGAGGAAGATCGAGGTTAATTGTTGCCTTTGAAATTGGGAATTTGACAAATTGGGTTTTAAGTGATTTAAGACATTCAAGTTTCGGCATAGAAAAGTGACGATATTTTCACGATTTTGATTGGATTGATTTGGAGTAATAAAATAATTTGCAGGGAATATTTTTATTATGTTAATGTCACGCTTTTTGAATTACGATGATGACTTAATAGTTTTTGAGTTATTAGATTTTAAAGTGAGAGAGGGAGAATTTAAGTTTTATAAAGGCGCACCAACATCTGGAGCCGTTTAGCGCCCTATATGCTTATAGCATTTTCATATTTCATTCATTCATTTTTATAGAGAAACAGTACCCTTGATCCCTACTAACTTTATTAATCAAACTTCTGGGGGTTGTTCAGTGCAACAGAAGAATCCATTTGAGTATAGGAATCCATGTCCGAAAATGCGTCACTACGCCACTACGGCCCTAAGACGCGTTAAAATATATAAAAAACATTAATTACCTAAGTAGGATCTGCTTCATTTATTTTTACCTTTTGTACATGATACCATAACAAGAATTGTATCATGAACGTTATCCCGAACGACAGCATCCTGGATACAAAAAGTTTATTGCGGAGACAGGCATGTTTACTGGTGTTGCTCGAACCGTAAGAACGGTCGAATTTGAAGAAGAGGTGCTTCAGCGAGTTGCCGATGAACCATCAAATAGCACACGTGACGTCGCTAAGAATATGAATACGAGTAACGCTTCTGTCTGGCGGGTACTACACGAGCAACAACTCCATCCTTACTACTTCCAAAAAGTTCACAGTATGGCTGATAATCATCCTAGAGTTCAATTTTGTCGATGGCTTCTGGATCACATTATTGCACATTCAAATTTTTTCCGATATGTTTTGTGGACGGATGAAGCCTCTTTCACAAGAGACGGTATTTTTAATAGTAGGAAAAGCCATGTTTGGGACGAAGAAAATCCTTATGCAATTTTTCCAAGAAAACATTAGAATCGTTGGTCTGTCAACGTATGGGCAGGCATTGTTGATGATTATTTAATTGGGCCATACCTTCTTCCGAAACGGTTAACAGGACCTATTTATCTGCGTTTCTTAGAGGAAGTTCTCCCAGAACTCCTTGAAAATGTTCGACTAAACGTTAGACAGCAAATGTGGTTTCAGCATGATGGAGCGCTGGTTCACTTTGCTGTACAATTACGCGAGTATTTGGCTCAGCGGTTTGGGCACCGTTGGATTGCCAGAGGTGGAGTAGTTTCTTGGCCTCCTAGGTCACCCGATTTAACGTCGCTCGATTTTTTCTCTCTGAGTCTACGAAACTCCAGTAGAATCAGAGCTAGACATAATTTGACGAATAACAGCACCATTTGAAATCATTCAAAACGAGGATCAAATTTTTAGTGTAGTCCGCCGAAATCATGTGCGGCGTTTAAATCGGTGTATTAAGGTTGGAGGAAGACATTTTGAACAACTGTTGTGATGATATCATGTACAAAAGGTAAAAATAAATGCATCAGATCCTATTTAGGTAATTAATATTTTTTCTAAATTTAAACGCGTCTTAGGGCCGTAGTGGCGTAGTGACACATTTCCGGACATTGGTTCCCATACTCAAATGGATTCTACTGTTGCACTGAACAACCCCTAGAAGTTTGATCCCATAGTTCTGAAACATTCCGTATATACTGCAAATATATTATAATTTATATTTTTAATTGACAAATTAATTTTCGTTATTGTTACTTTTGAAGTTTGTACTTTAAAGTTGACGAAATTTGGATTCAAATGCATTTTTGATTAAACAATAATTCCATCAAACGTATTATAGTTACCATTGTTATAATATATAGTATACCCGGGAACGTTAAATTGTAGGATTGAGTCTAATTTATGCCGTTCAGTTAAAATAATAATACCACAGCAAAGCCCTCTAATATTTAGATGTAAAATATTTATTATTTTGTTACCTACCTTATATAGATTTACTTTTTTTGAATATTTTATTATATTTTCGTAAGTTGTGTCTATTTTCAATGTATGTTGAAAAGTGCAAAAATATGTTTTATGGTAAAATTATAGCCATTACAAAAGGGGCATATTGGTTGATTTTCTTTCTTTAAAATATTTATGTGCGGTTCTCAGACAATGATGTCAAATCGACTTTCCAATTTTTCATTTAATATATAATTTTATTAATCCACTACATATTTTTTTTATATGTTGTATTTTATAACAGGTTAAATATTACAATAATTGTTTACTATGTAGTACATGTTTCTTCTACTCTAGAGCACAATGTTTAAAGAAAATAAGTCCGGCCCTGCTCCATTACCTATCCCCATCTCCTTGATGCCCCGCGTCCGATGTATCAGAAAAACTCATATGCAGCCACTCTCGATTTAAAAGATGCATATTATTTACTCCCAATAGCACCCGAGCATAGAAAATATTTAAGATTTTCTTATAATAACACCCTTTATGAATTTACCTGTTTGCCGTTTGGTTTGACAACCGCGCCTTACACGTTCACGAAGCTTCTACGGCCGGTAGTAGAACATGTGCGGTATACCAGGGGGGGTACTTTGCGTAAATTTTCTTGATGATTTTTTGGTTCTAGGGTCATCGAAAGACAAATGCACTCAAAGTGTTCAAATTCTTATGGTCACATTAGACTCATTGGGATTTATAGTAAATTTGGAAAAAGTTTGCTTTTTCCGGACAGAAGATTTAAATTTCTGGGTTTTATTTATAATTCAGTTTTAATGACTATAGAGCTAACATTGGAAAAACGAAAAAATTTTTAAATGGCCTCAACTGTTAATTAACAGGAAAAATTGCAAAAAATTTTTAGGTCTTCTAACGTCAGCATGCCTAGCTGTTAAATACGGCTGGGTGTATACCAAAATTTTAGAGAGAGAAAAACATCTGGCATTACAACAAAATAGTGATAACTATTATGCAAAATGAATATCTCAGATCCTATGCGGAACGATTTAAAGTGGTGGGCTTCCAACATTTATACCACAAATAATCATTTAAGGAAAGATTCTTTTGATCTTGAAATCTTTACAGACGCAAGCTGAACAGGCTGGGGTGCATTTTGTCAGGGCGAAACTGCTAATGGATGGTGGGATATCCGTTATAAAGACGAACACATTAATTTCCGTAGAACTCCAAGCTATTTACCTTGGGTTACAATGTTTTGCTAAAAATTACTCAAGCTGTAGGATTTTAATTCGTAACGATAATACTACTGCGGTTTCTAGTGTAAATAAAATGGGTAGCGTAAAATTTTTGAAGTTAAATGATATTACAAGGAAAATTTGGTGTTGGTGCGAATCCAAAAATATTTGGATTTTTGCATCATACATACCCTCAGCTGAAAATTATGATGCTGATAAAGCTTCTCGTGTCTTAAATACGGAAACTGAGTGGGCCCTTAATAATGACATATTTTTAGAAATTACAGAAAAGTTTGGTTTTCCCGAAATCGATCTTTTCGCCTCTATGGAAAATCGTAAGTGTAAAAGGTTTATTTCTTGGCAGAGAGACCCAAAAGCTGAAATGGTTGATGCCTTCACTATAAGTTGGAATAGTTTAAGATTTTATGCGTTTCCGCCTTTTCCTTTAACTTTAAGAACCTTGCAAAAAAATTTAAACGACAAGGCATCTGGTATTTTAGTTGTACCGTATTGGAAATCGCAGCCGTGATTCCCTTTATTCGAAAAAATGATTGAAGGTGATCTGCTACTTTTTGGGCCAGCAGATAATACTTTATTTTCTCCTTTCAGCGACCAGAAACATCCTCTTGCCTCGGACCTTATCCTGGCTGTAGCCAGGTTATCAGAAAAGCCTTTTTAATACAAGGCATACTGAAAAATGCTGTAACAGTTACGGAAAAATCCTTAAGTGGCAACACATTAAGGCAGTATAATTCAACATTCAAGCGATGGTGGGAGTTTTGTGTAAACAGGAACTTTTCACCATTCGAAAAGAACAGTTCTCATATGATATCTTTCTTGCAAAACGTTTTTGAAACAACGGACAACATATTTGGTACGTGTAACTTCCACCGTGCTGCCTTATCCTTAATAACTTCATCAGATTTAGGAGAAGATCCCCAAATTAAAAGATTTATGAAGGGAATTTTTAGACTTCGACCACCGAAGCCAAGATACAACTGTACATGAGATCCTCAAATTGTTTTAGTTTTTTTGGAAAAAACAGAGACAGATTCTTTAAAGTGTCTTTCTCATAAATTAATCACCCTACTTGCCTTAGGAACCGGCCATAGAATGCAAACATTTTCTTTTATAATTCTTCCAAACATTCAATTTACTAGCGAAGGAGCCAAAATATTTGTTCCTGATTTAATTAAGACATCTAGCGTCAATTCAGTACAACCATGCCTAGATTTGCCCTTTTTTGATAATCCCAACTTATGTGTAGCATCAACGCTTAAGAAATATTTAGAAGCTACACAAAATCTGCGACATGAATGCCTCAAACTGTTAATCACATATAAAAAGCCTCATAAACCTGCTACAAAGCAAACTTTAAGTAAATGGGTAAAGGAGACCTTACAGGCAGCGGGAGTCGACTCGTCTGTTTTCAAACCTCATTCGGTTCGGCACGCATCGACTTTAGCCGCATTAAGAAACGGACTCTCTCTGGACTCATAAGAGTTTTCTTGATTCAATTCTTGAAACACAAAATAATTAAATTACTTTGTCTTCTAGGATAAGTTTTTTAAGGCATAATAATATTTATATCTCATTTTTATACTTATCTACAAACGGTCAAGTACTACTAAAGAGTTTAATTTTTGTTTTGTTTTTGGGAAATAAAAGTTCAGTTTATTTTTCTTTTTATTTACTTATAGGTTGTTATATTTAAAGCATTAGATACTTGGGTATGTATCTACATATATTTTAAATGCACTGTTTTTCGGCTTCCGACTTTAAACATCTACATAGTAAACAATTATTGTAATATTGAGGACTGGACCTGAAATATAATTAATCGTTCAAAAGAACTTACCTGAAGTTCGATCGTAATTATATGAAGATCCAGTCCGAAAATATTACAACCCCCCCACCCTCAACCAGAGTATATGTACACGGAAAAACCGGAAGGGAAATCTTTAAAACAATGACTCGGACACGGGGCATCAAGGAGATGGGGATATGTAATGGAGCAGGACTAGACCTATTTTCTTTAAACATTATGCTCTAGAGTAGAAGAAGCATGTACTACATAGTAAACAATATTGTAATATTTTCGGACTGGACCTTCATATAATTACGATCGAACTTCAGGTAAGTTCTTTTGATCGATTAATTATAAGCATCTACAAACAAAAGTAGCTTGGTAAAAAATTACTGATTTGTTAGATGTAAAAAAATATAAAGGGCTGCGTAACTCCTAACGGCTATAAGGAAAAGTTTTATCCATATCCGTTGGCATTTATAACATCTCTCAACTCAATAAATTTTAATTAAAAAACGTTCGTTTGTAAAGGTTTGCAACCATCTCAAATCCGTTGTTAGACATTTATTATATAATACAGAAAAAAGTTTAATTCAAATCCTTTGGAAGTTGACCTTTTAATTCATTTTTATTAAAAAAAACCTTAGTTTATCGCGGTTTATACTCACTATCGCTTTGTAGTAGTAGAGCGCCCAAGAAGCCATGCTAACACCTAGAAATATTATTTTTTATATAACACCTAGAAATATTATTTTTTATATTTCAAAGCAATAGGAACGAGACAGGTAAAGTTATCTAGAAAGATCGGTGGTTTGCAGAGAACCAGAGCACAACTTCATATCTTCTGAGAAGAATATTATTAGAGAAAGAATTACTTGGATTAGGGTTAGTCGTGTGTCTTAGAATAAGTTAGTATATACTTAGCTTTAATAAATCGTTGAGTGTTTCTTTCCTTAAATATACAGCGTGCAACCAATGCAGCATAACCTAAAAAGTGACAATTGACTTTTGACAAACAAGAACATCACTTCACGTTTTTTTGGTTAGAATTTTGCTAGTAATTAAGAATAACGTTTTTGTGAGAAAAAAGAAAAATCTCTCTTCTGCTATTTTTATTTTCTTGATTATATAATAATTAAACCAGTAAATGTGTTTAATTTAAAGCTCGGCAAATATCCATATTTATCATTACTGACTATTAATATATACTTTGAGAGTAATCAACACATTTTTCAGAATAAAAAAAAAGACCTTCTTGACACAAAAGTTAACGAAAAAAAAGCAACTTGGCAACGTAGAATACCTTTATGCTTACAATGCACGTATCCAATGTTGCCACTTTGCGCTGTTTTTCTAGATATTTTTTCATAAATATCTGTGAAGCTAGCGCCCGATCGATATCCAGCAACCAAATCTAGAACGCAGCATATGTCGTTTGCCAGCAACCTATTTATAGTCCGCGCCAAATGTTATTTAATCGAACCTTATTTTATGACGCTCATCTATGATTCGTGGGACTGAGATGGAAAATAAGAACAAATAGTCAATGTTTCATGGAAGTGAGACGGAAAAGCATTTACTAAGAAATTCCATTGCATTTCCCTACATACAAATTAGGTCGTTTTCACCAATCAAAAACTATAATATTCCTTATACCACTCAAAAATAAAAAAGCAGACAATATACTCCTCTTTTTTTCTCTTTCTCTCTCTCTCTCCATTTCCCTAAATCCCTTTCAAGTCGTACGGCGTTACATAAACTTTTGGAATTTTTATTAAATCCGGCTGCTTTCCCCTGCATCCCCTTCAGAGAGAGGGACCAATATTAAGAATTCACAAGGGTATCTTTTTTTTTAGTACAATTTTTCTTATTAGACAACCATCGTGTGTTTTTAATAAAAATTGATTTGTGTGAACCGGTTTAATTAAACGGTGGAAATCAGTCATAAACAGTATTTATGAGCAGCCATTAAAACGCGTGAATCAACGGGGTGTTGATGATTGATTGAGTGTAATTAATCGGGAGATTTGTGTAGTAATACGTGATAAAAAAAAAGACAACTTAAAAAAAAATTGACTATTTCTCACACCCTGCAGCTGAACAGTTCCCACCCCCAAATAGGGATATTAACATCAAATATTTACGTGACTGAATTTTAGTAAGAAAACAACGCGGGTAATGGTCATATAAAAGGTGACCATTAAAAGGAAAAAAGAGCCTAAATAAACACGCATGTAAATTATTGTGAGAAAGCCCAATAAGGGTGCCATAGTAAGGGTGGATAGATGGATGTTTGACCCCGAAAAAAAAACGCCTTTTGTCCCAGTCAATAATATCAACTTACATGATGCAGATAAGCCGGAATAATAATTGAAAGATCGCGACCTAAAACCGAATTAAATCGGATGATTTATTGTCGCTTTTATCGTATGATGGCACCGTCCCTAATTAAAAGCATAAAGACATACACAAACATGGCATAAAACTGTTTTTTTTTACTTGCTATACATACAGGCGATCCCGTTTTAAGATTATTTTTAGCATTAAACTGTCATGGTTTATTCATATGCATATATTAAAGACAAGGGTTTATGGGAAAACAAAAGAGCCGACACCGTCTTTTGTTTAGGTTGATATCTATGTGAGGACAGAAAGTTTCCGTTGAAACTTAACGCAAATCAAGTCAGAAGTTTTTATTAAACTGAGAAATATTCTGCTAAATATTACGGTTTTTGTTTTATGAGAATAACCCAAAAGATTTTTGAGATATGGGACTTGAAAGTGGATGGCCACTTTGGAAAATTAAACTTCCATTTTGGAGATTATTACCTAAAAAACCGCGATATTTTCGAAACTTTTGACTAAACTATTTTAAGCTATAAACATTATTCTTCTGAATATTTTGCTTTTTGTTTCATGAGAATAGCCCTACTAGTTTTTAAGATATTCGACTTCAAAGTTGACACACTATATAAAAATCCTGTTCACATCAAGCAATATGTGATAAAATAACCCCGATATCACATTTAAGCCCCTGTATAGCATACGATATACTTTTCATACACGTATATATATTATAGTGTAATAATGGAATACCATACACAAAGAAATCTAGAAAAAAAGTAGAGAGTACAAAATTGCTGAAAACTAAACAAGGGTTTAAAACATAAAATTTATTTTATAAAAAAAATATAGATTTTATTTAATTAAAAAATATTGACTATAAATTTGAAGTTTATTGGTAGAGTTTCCGGTATAATACGAGTATAACAAAATTTAGGCTTAAATAGATACCTTTATAATAAATTTCATATCAACAATTATTTAACGATAAAAATAAAAATTTTATACTGGTGTCCTATAACTAAATATTCAACGTTTTATTGATGGTAAGTATATCTGTTTAAAAGCTCATTTCATTAAACGCACTTTGTAAACGTCTTGAAATAGTATACAATATACCATACATAAAAAAAGTTTAACTTAATTAATATGTAAACCTAATGTGATATATAATAAACCTTCTTGTGAAATGTAAATAAGATATCACGTGGACATATTATTCGATAATTATGATTGAAATTCAACCAAAAATCTACACATGCCGTAAACTAAAACTAAATTATCGTGTAGGCTTTTTAGGCCAAAAATTAATAACAAAGTTAATAACAATTAGTCAAGTGGAAGTGAGACGAAAAGTTCATATATTTTCCAGTTTCTTTTTTTATTAATTATATTCTCTTTTATTTTACAGGTATGCCACAAGATAATTTAAGCTTCTACTTCTACTGGTCCAACCGTAAGAAATAAACACAATTATTAAAGCGTCAAATAAGCCCCTAAGAATGTTCACAGTGGGACGACAACATAATCCAACATGTATGTGAATACTAAAATTATTAAAAACGAAAAAAAAAAAAAACACTAAATTAGGGTTATCGAGGTGTCAAATCGGGGACAACCTGGCGCCCAACAAAAACAGCATCTTATTTTATCATCTCGCGGGATCGAGAGAGCGAGAGAGGTAAAACGGGAGAAAAAGTGTGACAATTATATTGTCGCCCACCATAAGGTCGAAAGGGTCATTTAAAGTAAAATAACGATTTTTTTTTTATTGCATAACTTAAATTAATATAAGGTACGTTGGGAGTTTATGGAAACATCTTTTTCTATTACTAAAATACTGTGTTAAGTGTAAAAAATATTATTGGAGGTCATCTTTGACTTCCTGCAGGCATTAGAGGGTCATTTGTTATCATTGGGATGAGTTTGGAGGTTCCCAAGCATATTGGTTTTCGTATATTTATAAATCTTTTTAATATATGTTCATTTCTGGCATTTAAAAAAACTGACACGGGATTTACATATTATATAGTTTTTAAACTCGACTACTATAACTCAAATATTTGATTAAATATTTCTAAAAAATCACTATTTTTCGTCCATATTATCCGAGCTAATAACGCTGTTTTTTTACTAAATATTTATATATGAAATTATATTAAATTTAAATAAACCGTGTTATTAAATTAAATATTGAATATATATTTAATGCAAAAACATTGTTTTTTTTATCAACACAACCCTTACCCCCCCCCCCCCCACCCCAAACATTTTCCCAGTAAGAAATTCTTTTGAAAAATCCCTGTTTTTGGTTTATTACATCCAATCTAATGGCACTGTTTTTGTATTAAATATTTATTAATATACATATATATAATTTTATCAAATATAAATAAACAAACTTTGTTATTGGAAATTAGGACGAAACCAGCTGTTACTCATGCGCATTATTATGAAAAACAATGATTTTTGAAATAAAATATCTTACTGGTAAGTTGTGTGGGGTGGGTGGGGGGGGGTAAGGGTTGTGCTGATAAAAAACAATGTTTTTGCATTAAATATATATTCAATATTTAATTTAATATCACGGTTTATTTAAATTTAATAAAATAAAATTATATTAAATTTAAATAAACCGTGTTATTAAATTAAATATTAAATATATATTTAATGGAAAAACATTGTTTTTTATCAGCACAACCCTTACCCCCCCACCCACCCGAAACATTTTCCCAGTAAGAAATTCTTTTGAAAAATCCCTGTTTTTGGTTTATTATATCCAATCTAATGGCACTGTTTTTGTATTAAATATTTATTAATATACATATATATAATTTTATCAAATATAAATAAACAAACTTTGTTATTGGAAATTAGGACGAAACCAGCTGTTACTCATGCGCATTATTATGAAAAACAATGATTTTTGAAATAAAATTTCTTACTGGTAAGTAGTGTGGGGTGGGTGGGAGGGGTAAGGGTTGTGCTGATAAAAAACAATGTTTTTGCATTAAATATATATTCAATATTTAATTTAATAACACGGTTTATTTAAATTTAATAAAATAAAATTATATTAAATTTAAATAAACCGTGTTATTAAATTAAATATTAAATATATATTTAATGCAAAAACATTGTTTTTTATCAGCACAACCCTTACCCCCCCACCCAACCCAAACATTTTCCCAGTAAGAAATTCTTTTGAAAAATCCCTGTTTTTGGTTTATTATATCCACTCTAATGGCACTGTTTTTGTATTAAATATTTATTAATATACATATATATAATTTTATCAAATATAAATAAACAAACTTTGTTATTGGAAATTAGGACGAAACCAGCTGTTACTCATGCGCATTATTATGGAAAACAATGATTTTTGAAATAAAATTTCTTACTGGTAAGTTGTGTGGGGTGGGTGGGGGGAGGTAAGGGTTGTGCTGATAAAAAACAATGTTTTTGCATTAAATATATATTTAATATTTAATTTAATAACACGGTTTATTTAAATTTAATAAAATAAAATTATATTAAATTTAAATAAACCGTGTTATTAAATTAAATATTAAATATATATTTAATGCAAAAACATTGTTTTTTATCAGCAAAACCCTTACCCCCCCCACCCACCCCAAACATTTTCCCAGTAAGAAATTCTCTTGAAAAATCACTGTTTTTGGTTTATTATATCCAATCTAATGGCACTGTTTTTGTATTAAATATTTATTAATATACATATATATAATTTTATCAAATATAAATAAACAAACTTTGTTATTGGAAATTAGGACGAAACCAGCTGTTACTCATGCGCATTATTATGGAAAACAATGATTTTTGAAATAAAATTTCTTACTGGTAAGTTGTGTGGGGTGGGTGGGGGGGGGGGTAAGGGTAGGTTCAATGGAAAACGTTTATTTCTGCAAAAAATAATTTCCTGAGAGAAAAATGCTTTTTAAGAAAATCATAGATGATAAAAAAATCCATAGTTTTTATAGTTCCAGACAACTTTTCAATATCTAGGTTCAAAAATACAGTTTTTAAATTAAAATTATTGATATATTTATCAACCGTATATGGTTAAGATATATTTATTAAACTGGGGAATATACGTATATCATATACGATTCTGTTTGCAAAAAGGTGAAGATTTTGGCATAAAAAAATTGATAAGAAATTCACATATCCAACATTTAAACTCGATCACTACACCTCAAATATGTGATAAAATGACCCCGATATCACATTTATGCCCCTGTGTAGCATACGATATACTTTTCATATACGTATAAATCTTATAGTGTAATAAAGGAATATCATACATAAAGAAATCTAGAAAAAATAGAAAATTCATTTACGTGTATAAAACGATAATTATAACAAATAAGATATATAAATAAAAAAAACTTAAGAGTATAAATTTGCTGAAAACTAAACATGAATTTCAAAAATTAAATTTATTAAAAAAAAAGCAGTGGTGTACTTTTTTTTTTAATTTTTATAATAAATTTAATGTTTACTGGTAGAGTTCCTGGACACCCGGTATAATACACCACAATGTAAGCTTAAATAGATACTTTTATTATAAATTCCATATCAACAATTATTGAACGATTAAAATAAAAATTTTATACTGGTTTCCTATAACTAAATATTCAACGTTTCATTGATGGTAAGTATATCTGTTTAAAAGCTCATTTCATTAAACGCACTTTGTAAACGCCTTTAAATAGTATACAATATACCATAATTAAAAAAGTTTAACTTAATTAATATGTAAACCTAATGTGATATGTAATAAACCTTCTTGTGTGAAACGTGAATAAGATAAACATAATATTAAATTTCTCAACGTTTATCACGTGGGCATATTATCCGATATGTAGAGTTGAAATTCAACCAAAAATGTACACCAAAACTAAACTATCGCGGGAGGATATTGAAAAATGATCTCAACTGCCTGGAAGAAATAAAGGATGACTTACACTTAAAATGTATTTTTTTACTTCATTTACGCATTTAGACAAAATACTAATTATTTAGGTAATTTACCTTTTTAGGCATTTAAAAGTTGATCCTTGATTTTTCCAGGCACCATAGTTATTTGTCATCTTCTGGAAGCGCCTGGAGCTTTCAGGAGCCATTCCATTACCTGAAAGAACGATTTCATTACTTTATCAGGGAAAAACAAAAATAAGAATTAAAATCTTTGTTATTCTTATTCTTTGGAAGTCCTTTCCTGGATAAACAGAAACTCATATTTTTACCCTTTTTGGGACCACCGGAGACTAATTTAGCGAGCATGAAACGAGTTGTATCCTTGCTTTATTTTTTATTGGGCTTCCTTTAAGCATTAATGATTTAATAGATGCATCCAGAAAACACATATTTTACTATCCCTTTTTTTGGAAAAACCCAACAATACTTCCACTCTTAATAGCCGAATCAGTATTAAAAATTTCCAAAAATTCCAGGGTCTCCTGAGATTTATTACCTACTTAACCAAACTCTGGAATAACCCAACGGTTCTCTCGAAAATCTCTCTTCGCCAGGAGATTCTCGTCGCCATCAACAACAAAACAATAGACTGGATTAAGAGAATGAATGAGTGAGAGAGAAACAATGAGTGTCTTTGGCACCGGTCCAACCAGTTTCTAATTTGTCTTTTGCCGTATCAATTTCTATTTTAAAAGCCAATAAAAAGTATCCAGAGATTCATTTCGGAGCGATCCTGGATGACCGGGCGCGGTGTGGATTTGACATTTCGGAAACGGGATCGTGAGTATTGTTCATGGCTCGCGGTCATTTATTTATTTTCGGGACGGATCCAGGAGGATTTCGTTGTAACGAAAAGGTCGAAGTTCGTTATACAGGGTGTTTGAGAACTATGGTATCAGATTTCTAGGGGTTGTTCAGTGCAACAGTGGAATTCATTTGAGTATAGGAACCCATATCCGGAAATGTGTCTAAGACTCGTTTACATTTAGAAAAAATATTAATTACCTTTATAGGATATGATGCATTTAGGTAATGTAGGTAATGTAATAGTACCTGTTTAGGTAATTAATGTTTTTTATAAATTTTAACGCGTCTTAGGGCCGTAGTGGCGTAGTGACGCATTTCCGGACATGGGTCCCTATACTCAAATGTAATCTTCTGTTGCACTGAACAACCCCCAGAAGTTTGATCCCATAGTTCTGAAACACCCTGTATAAAGACTCGTTTATGTTCTGGATAGGTTTTCAAAATTGTTTATTTTTTATTTTGGATATTCTTCAGGCATCTAAAGTGTATTTTTCATTTTATTTCAGGCATTGAGAGAAAGTTTCATCCAGGGGAATTTTTTTTGATTTTTGACTAAAAACTGAATGTGATGCATATTTTTAATAAAATTTCCAGGACTGTATCCAGAAAAAAAGTTATATTCCAAGGATTTCATAATTTGATATATTCCAGGCATTTGAAGTCTTTTTTTAAGGCTTTTAGTTATTTGAAGCTATTTTTTACCTTGAAGTCGAGGTTATTGTGACATTTCTCATTCCAGGGATCATTCCTTGCTTACCAAGGTCATATCTTGTTTATTGCAGACCTTCGAATAAATTTTTCATGTTATTCCAGACACTTAAAGCCTTTTCAAGTTTCTTCCTGAAATTTGGAAAAAGGTTTAAAATACTCCAAGTTTTTAAAGCTACTTTTTAATACTTTCCAGGCGTTTAAAGTTCTTAATTCTGTTTCAGGACTTTAATGGTAATTTCTTTTTTATTCCGGACCTGTAGTAATTTTAATTTTATTCCAGGCATTTGAACAATGTTTCTTATGTTAGAGACAAATCGAGAAAATTAAAAAAAAACAAGATAAAAATCCATATTTTCATTTAAGTTTTCTAGGATTGTACCCAATAAAAAAAATTCTAATATTCTAGAGTTTTTATAATAATATCTCATATATTCGAGGAATTTGAATTTAAATTCTTCTATTCCAGGAGTTTAAAGTAATTTTTGTTTATTTGAGACTTTCGCAGTACCTAAATATTAATTTTATTTCAGGCATTTCAAGTATTTTTTTAAAATTCTTCCAGGCATTTGAACTCGTTTAAAGTTCCTTTCTGCAATTTAAAGCTATAAACATGCCAGGGTATTTAGGGTCATTTTTTTATATTTTGCAGACACTTGACGTATATTTTCCAATTAATTCCCGGCATTTGAAATCACCTGAT
The DNA here is from genome assembly GCF_022605725.1 of Anthonomus grandis grandis. Taxonomy (NCBI): domain Eukaryota; kingdom Metazoa; phylum Arthropoda; class Insecta; order Coleoptera; family Curculionidae; genus Anthonomus; species Anthonomus grandis. The sequence continues at coordinate 10,421,922 of NC_065563.1, read as the reverse complement.
GAATTTTTTTTTTGGAATTTTAGGAATCATTTTCCTTTTTCTTTCGGGCACTTAATTCAAGTTTTTTTCCAGAAAAATTTTATGATTTTGCATTAAAATACCTGGAATAGTTGAAATTTTGATAAAATTTGGTGAAAAATACATTTTTAATTTATTTGCCAGATATTCCAGACCTAAGAGAAAAATCGAGAAAATTCTTCTGAAAATGATTTATATTTTCATTGAAGTTTTCAACGACTGTATCCAGAGGAAAAATACGATCTGATATTTAATGCTCTTTTAAGGTAATTTCATTGATACTCCAAGCATACATGTGAGTTGAGGTATTTTTGAAGTTTTCCAGGCCGTCGTTTATTTTTGGGTTTTTTTTGATAATTTAAAATTTTATTTTAGGCATTTGAAGTCATCTTGAGTTTTTTCCAGGAAAATTCTTATAATTTTTCTCTAAAAAGCCCATTTGTTGAAATTTTGAAAAAAAAATGTATACGTTTGTGATAATTCAGATCATTGATCTATTTTTAAGATATTCCAGATTTAAGATAAAAACCGAGTAAAATTCCAAAATTCGACTTTTTTGGTTAAACTTTTCGTGAAAAAATCTTGATTTTTATTATCTGTATCCAAATTTTCCAAAAATCCAAAATTTGAACTTGCTGAACAATTTTTTGAGAATCTAAAATTTGATTTGTCTTTACCAAGGAATTGGCAATTTTTCATGGAAAGTCCAAATTTTCATTTAATTTACCCCTATGGGTATGCAGGATAGCATGAATATGCTATAAATTAAGTCTACGTGGAAATTATAAAAAGTTTCAATTTTCCAGAAAAAAGTCAATGTTTTCCAATTCATTTTTTTTTAAATACAACTTTTGCGTTTTTAGTTATTTTTTTTAATGAAAAATCAGGATCTGCAATATCCCTGAAATATGCCCAATAATAAAATACAAATAAAAATGACACAAATTTTGAATTTTTCCCAAGAATTTTCAGTTAAAATTTAATTTTTTTTATATTTTTTTTTTGGAAAAACTAAAGTTTGCCTCTATGTTCAATTTTTCATGCAAAATCCAGATTTTCGATAGGATTCCAAGACTCCATGCCATATATTTTAATATATGGCGTAGATTAAATAAAGTTTTCCAGGACTGTATTCAGAAAAAAAGTTATATTCCAAGGCTTTCATAATGTGATATATTCCATGCATTTGAAGTGTTTTTTAAAGTCTTTCAGTTATTTGAAGCCATTTTTTACCTTGAAGGTATTTTGTCGAGGTTATGGTGACATTTATTATTCCAGGGATACATCTTACTTATCAAGAAAATATCTTGTTTATCTCACACTTTCATGGGAAATAAAATTTTTATTTTATTCCAGGAATTTCTAGTAATTATTCCAGACATTTGAATCATGACACTTGCCTTTTCAAGTTTTTTTCTGGAATTTGGAAAAATATTGCAGCATTTAAAAGCTGTTTTTTAATTCCTCCCAGACGTTTGAAGACTTTGTATAACAGGACTTTCATGGTAATTTTTTGTTTATTCCAGACTTTTGCAGTAATTTTTTGTAATTTGAAGGTGTTCATATTACAGGGTTTTTGAGGTAATTTTTTGATATTTTTGAAGTATTTGAAAATTATTGTTGATTTTATTCCAGGCATTTAAACAAAGTTTTTTCTAGAGAAATTATTTACTTTTTCAATAAAATTTCTTAGATTTTCAATAAAATAAAAAATTTGCCAGATATTCCCGATGTAAGAGACAGATCGAGAAAATTTCAAAAACCAGAAGAAACATCCATAGTTTGATCAAAATTTTCAACGACTGTATCCTGAAAAAAGAGACATTCTAATATTTATTGCTATTCTAAGGTAAATTTTTATTCCAGACATTTAAGGTAGCTTTGATGTTTTCCAGGCGCTCGTCTATTTTTGGGTAATTTTAAATTTTATGTCAACCATTTAAGAGCATCTTGAATTTCTTCCAGGAAAATTATTATAATTTTTCACTAAAAGGCTCATTTGTTGAAACTTTGAGAAAATAAATATCTGATAATTCAGACCAACATGCTGAAAATTTTTTTGAGTTTTGATTTTTTGATAATCCAAAATTTGACTTGTCTTTACCAAGGAAATGGCAATTTTTTTATGGAAAATTTAAATTCTCATTAAATTTACCCCTATGAGTATGCAGGATTGCTTGATTATGCTATACATTAAGCCTAAGTGGAAGTTATAGAAATTTTTAATTTTTACAGAAATTTTCAGATAAAAGCCCAATTAATTTTATTTTTTTTTATTTTGTATTTTCCATGCAAAATTGAGATTTTTCAATATCGCTTTCCACGACTACATGTATTTCGGAATATGCCCAATACTAAAATCCAAATGAAAATTACAGAAATTTTGATTTTTTCCCAAGAATTTTAAACAACATTAACTTTTTTCAATTTTAATTTTTTTCTGGAAAAAACTTTGATTTTGCCTCTATGTACAATTTTTTATACAAAATCCAGATTTTCGATGGGACTCCAGGACTATATCCATAAATATATCAAAATCCAACTGAAAATTTTAGAAATTTAATTTTTTTTTCATAAATCTTCAAATAACGTTTTCAAAAAACTGGCCTTTTAGTCAACTTTTCCTATGAATAACTTTAATTCAAAATTTGACCTTTTTGGTGATTTTTTTATTAAAAATCCTGATAATCTGGGTTTTCTTAAAAATCTGGAAATTCAGTTCTAAGACTATATCTAAAAATATGGCATAAATAAAATCCGTTTTAAATTTTTCCAGGAATTTCTAGTTATAAATCCAATTTAAAAAAAAAAAAATTTTTGGGAAAAAATGCGAAATTTGAGCTTTTTGGTCTATTTTCTATGGAAAATTCAAATTTTTAATATCTGGATGTTTATTAAAATTATAACCAAGAATATGTAATAATTTTATATCCAAGTAGAAATCATAAGAATTTTTATTTTTTCCAGGAATTTCTAGTCAATTTTTTTTTCTTAAAAAAAATCCAAAATCCAAACAAGACCTTTTCGGTCAATTTCGTATGCAAAATCCAGATATTTAATATACTTTTCCAGCATTATATCTAGGAATATTCTATACGTTAACCATCAAGAGGAACTTTTTTTTTTCATAGAATTTCTAGCTAAAACTTGGAAAAAACCTGGAAAAAATCTTTTTTGAATAATTTTTCATGGAAAAATAGGATCCTCAATATCCCTTTTCAGGACTGTACCCAGAAATATACTGTATACTTATATCCAAGTTGAAATCATAGAATTTTTATATTTTTCGGGAATTTCCAGTTTAAAGACTGATTTTTCCTATAATTTTTTTTTGTCGGGAAAAATCCAAAATTTGACTTTTTTGGTCAATTTTCCATAAAAATTTCAGATTTTAATTATATCTTTCCAGGGTTGTGTTCGCAAATCTATTAATTTCAATAAAATTGAAGTAGAAAATTAGGAATTTTGTATTTTTTCCGGCAATTTTCAACAAGTTAAATTTTTCCAATTACAAAGTTTTTTTTTTGGAAAAAGTCGAAAATTTGACCTTTTAAGACATATCCAGGACGGCATACCATGCTATCGAAATATAAATGTAGAAATTTTGAATTTTCTTGCAGGAGTTTCCAGTTAAAAGTCTAATACTTAAACGTCCAACCTTCGTATTTTTAATTTTTTTAAAAAATGAAGCATTTATTGATTAATTTTTCAGGCAAAATCCAGATTTTTAATATGTCTTTCCAGGAATATACCACATGTATTTAAATTCAAGTTAAAATTATTAAAATTTTAAATTTTTTTCAGGAATATGCAGTCAAAATACCAATTTTCTCAATAATTTTTTGTTCTGGAAAAAATTGAAAAGTTGACCTTTCTGGTTATTTTCCATCAAAAGGCAGATTTTCATTGTACCCTTCCAGAAATTTATCCAGGAAGACGTTAATCCATACATTTAAAATCCAGGTAGAAATTTAGGAGTCTCGAATTTTTTCCATGAATTTCCAGTTTTGAATTAATTGTTTTTTTCCGGAAAACATCGGAAAAGTTTGACCTTCCTAGTCAATTTTCCAATAATCAATAGATTTTCATTATACATTTCCAGGGCTGAACCGGAAAGCCATGAATATGCTATGTATTAGAATAAAAGTAGAAATTTGGATTTTTTCCAGAAATTTCCAATTAAATGACCAATCTTCCCAATTAATATTTTTTTATAAAATTATACAACATTTAACCTTTTTGGTCAATTTTTCATAAAAAAATCCGGATTTTCATTATTACTTTCCAGGGCTGTATCTATCAGACCATACATAAAAATTCAAGAAGAAATTTAGGAATTTTTTTTTTTTTCTAGGAATTTCCAGCAATAATTAAAATTTTTTTTTTTGGTCGATTTTTCATGCAAAATCCAGATTTTCAAAATCTCTGTCCAGGACTATTTTCAGGAATATGCCATAAATTAAACAATTCAAATCATAATAGTTTTTTTCAATACAGTTTAAATTAAGAGTACAAGTTTTCCAATTATTATTTTTTTCTGGAAAAAAAGTTAAGCTTTGATTTGTCTTGGTGAATTTTTAACGAAAAATCCATATTTTAATTATACCTTTCCAGGAGTACATCATGGAAGCCATGAAGATGCATTATATTAAAATACAAGTAGAAATTATAGGAATCTTGTGGTTTTACAGGCATTTTCTGTTAAAAGTAAAATTTTTCCAAATATTAATTTTTTTTTCTGGGCATGAACTTTTCGATACATTGTGTATTTTAATATGTAATGTGAAATTAAAAATGTGCCATTTACTAAATTGAAGTAAGTTTACAGTAATTTTGAATGTCTTTCCAAGAACTCTCAAGAGTCCAATTTATTACTCAACAGATTTTCAGTATTCGTTTCTGCGACTATATCCAGGAATTCATAAATTAGGATCCAAGAAGTATTTAAGGAATATTTATGTAGCAATTTATCTTTGAACGCCTATATCTTAGAAACTAAAAGAGATACAGCTCTCATGATGACACCAATCGGTTCAAAAAACCTTAAACACTCAATAAACAATTAAAAAAACTTCAATTTTCGTACTAATTGGACGTAAAAAAATCCTCAACTCACCATCCTTAATGATAGTACGATGATTAATAATTGTTTACAAGACTTATCTGATAAGGAAAGTAGTCGATCGGCTCGAGTTACACCGATAATCAATTAAGTGGACGCTCATCAATCGCCCCTGGTGGTTCACTTAATCGAACGTTAAAGAAAGAGAGAGAGAGAGAGAGAGAGAGAGAGGAAAAAAGCCAACAAGACAATCCATAATAAATTAAACACGGGTCTCCGGAAAGATTAAAGAAAATAAATCCGGTGCCAAGAAATAAATGAAAAAGACGTTCCGGGGGGATGTTGATCGAATGTGGTCGCATGATCGATCACAACCGTATACTTTTATAGGATTTGTACGCTACATTGATTAAAAGTTATTTCGTGCATAAGATTTTGAATGAAAATTGCTTTTCCACGGGTAATCAATGAGTTTTAAATGTTTATTTTGCTAATTTTCGATTTTTTAGGATGTTTCGAATCGTTTAAGGCCACTGAGGATATGCTACCTTTTCTAGACCTCTAGTTATGGCCTTTCAAAGTTTTAAGTGAAATGTGCCATAAAAAATGTACCTTTGCCTCTTCTAAAGGCAAAATTTGCCAGGAAAAAACCCAAATAAACTGTTTTAATGTTTTTTAAATCCTGCCGATTTTCTGAGTCGATTGGTGGTGTTATGAAGATTGTATCTTTTTTAGTTTCTGAGATATGGGCGTTTAAAGCTGAAAATTGCCATTAAAAAAACTCAATTTTTCTCTATAATTTCTTCATATAGAGAGACATAATCGTGGCTTGCATCGATTCTGGGATAGAATCCTGGAAAATCGCCCAGAAACAATATTGCAACAAAAATTTATTTTCAGGAAGAAATTAATTAACTGGACTTCGAAACCCTTACTTTTTAACCTGGATTTAAAATTACTGGAAAAATTGACATTCTTGTAACCAGGCATATCTGTGGCAAGGTACAATGAAAATCCTGATTTTTAATGAAAAATTGTCCAGATTAAAAATAAGACTCAAATTTTGGATTTTTTTCCCAGGAAAGTAATTTAATAATAAATTGGACTTGAGATTGAAAATGCCTGGATAAAATCTAAAATTTGTAAAATTTCTGCTTGCGTTTTAAGATATGACATTCGCGGTTTTCTGGAAAGGTTAACTGGGAATATGTTTTTTTTATAGAAAATTAACAAAAAATTACAATTTTTAGATGCTGTCCGAGAAAAACAATTGGAAATTTATGGAAAAAATTCAAAATTTCTTTATGGATGTGGATATGTCATATTCCTGAATATAGTCCTAAAAGAGGATACTTTCTAGTTTTTGCATGAAAAATTGACTTAAAAGAATAAATTTTGGATTTTTTCCAGAAAAAAGTTATATCTAAAAAAACTAGACATTTAACTGGAAATTTCTAAAAAAATTAAAAATTTCTACTTGGATTTTAATACATGGCGTATTTCTAGCGATAATCCTGGGAAGAGATTTTACAAATCTGGATTTTGCAATGAAAAGGAAGAAATTTAAAAAATTGTTTTTTTGACCGAAGAACTTTGTAAAAGTTAAAAGTTTCTATATGGAAAGTTACTATATAGCATATTTCTAGAAAGGGATATTGAAACTCTGAAATTTTCATATAAACATTGACCATAAAGATGAAAATTCCTGAAAAAATTCAAAGGAAATTTATGGAGAAAATTTAAAATTCCTAAACTTCTGCTTGAATTTTAATATATGGATTATTCCAGGGCTTCCAAGATAGTATTCTAGAAAAGCGTATTGAAAGTATGAATTTTTATATAAAAATACACCAAAGTCGTAAAATTTCGCTTTGTTTTTTTCAGGAAAAAAAAAATAATTTTAAAAGTTGGCCTTTAACTGGAAAATCTACAAAAAATCAAAATTATCAACAGGGTGTTTCAGAACTATGGGATCAAACTTTTGGGTCGGAGTGGTTAGTTTCTAATTCAAAACTGCCGAAAAAAAATTCAAAATTTTTAAAATTTTTACTTGTATTGTAGTCAACTGTCCTGGATACGACCTAATTTTTCATCAAAATGGCCCAAAAAGACCAAATTTTCAATTTTGTCCAAAAAAGAATTTTAAGCTAAAAATTGTGAAAAAAAAATTAAAATTTCTATAATTTCTACTTGGATTTCATTATATGATATGTTTCTGGATAAGGCTCTTGGCAGAGATTTCAAAAATCTAGATTTTACATGAAAAATTTACCAAAAAGGCAAATTTTTTAATTTGTTTCCAGAAAGAAAATTGTATTTTGGAAAAATTTTTGAATTTCTACTTGATGAATAATATTTGAATAAGTACAACGAAAATCTAATTTTGGTTCATTCTGTTTAAGATTTTTTCTAAAAAAAAATTAAAAAAATGGAAATTTTAGTGCAAATTCCTGGAAAATTTTTAATTTTTTTGTTGAATTTTAATATATGGTACATAGTCATGATCTTGGAAATGGATAATTACAATCTGGATTTTTTATAAAAAATTGACCAGCTGAAAAAATTCAAAATTTATAATTTTCAACTTGGATTAATATGTAGCAAATCTACGCTTTCCTAAAAAATATACTATAAGTCGATTTTTCACGAAAAATTATTCAAAAAGGCCCAAATTTTAATTTTTTTCTAGAAAAACATCATTAATTTAAAAAATTGACTTCTTCTAGAAATTCCTGGACAAAAAATTTCCAATTAAATTTTTATGTATGGCATTTTCACGGCTACAAGATACAGTCCTGGAAAAGTACAATAAAGATCTGAATTTTTTATATTAAATTTTGGATGTTTTACAGAAAAAAAATAATTGGAAGAATACGTCTTTTAACTGAAAATTTCGCGAATATCAGTAATTTTCACTTGAATTTTAATATATAGCATATCCATGCTTTCCTAGTTACAATATTGGGAAAATATCATGAAAATGTTAATTTTTTATGAATTGCCTAAAAAGGACAAAGTTTAGATTTTTTTTCCAGTAAATTGGAAAAATTTTTATATTTTTCCTACATAGATTTATTAATATGACATATTTTTGGATATAGTACTGAATTTTGCATAAAAAGTTGATCAAAAGGGCAGGAATTTAGGAATTTTTTCCGAGAAAAAATAAACTGAGAATTCCTGCAAAAAAAATTTCAACTTTTTATTGGATTTGTCTTTTTATTTAATTTGTGTTCATGAACATGAAATTCCTTTTTCTATCACTTTCTATAAACATATAGAACATGGGGAGAACCAAAAATTTAAAGTGCAATGAAAACATCCTTATCATACCTTTAAATGGATAAATATTAAATACAGAAAGAAGCATTGTATCTAATTAAATTATGCAACAGCTTTTTTAGTCATAGATTATGTAATAGCCAAAGAATATATTTTTTATTTGTGGAAGTGTATTAATAATATTAAGAAAAAGTTGCGTTAGAAATATTAAGTCAATTAATTTAATTTTTTGAAGATTTTTTCCAAATTTGATGTTAAATGAGAAAACTCACAAGCTAGGGGTATAATTTGGTAAATTTATGCATAACTTTAATGGACACGATTAATTTTTTTTTATTCTAATGATTTTATAGCAAATATTGCTGATAATAAAATTCTTTCCGATAGTATTATCACGCATTTTCTGACCAAATAAAGAAATTTATGTCAGGAGTGAATAATTTGGAAAATGCAATCCTGACAAGCAATTTCTTTCCAACAAGACTTTTACACATTTTACAATTAAACGACGACATTTTAGTATATCAGGTTTTTGGACGTTTTTGACTTGTAATGAACATCATGAGGTAAGAAAGCAAATATTTACAGAGGAACAAAAAGGACAAATAGAGGAAGACATTTTGTGCTAATTTTACACATAAATACCCATCCAAGAATCATGTCATATCGTAATGAAATGATGTTTTTTGTTTTTAGTGAGCTTTATTATGTAAGAAAACAATTTATTTTCGGAGGATCCAGATAATGTTTGGGAAACTAAAAGGGCTAGAATTCCAGAAAATCAATATTTCTATATAAAAATTCATTTCTGATGAAAGAATTGTAGTATAAAAGATCGTAACAAAATAACGTTTCTCAACTGTAATGAGTATCATTACTTAAGAACAATTATTTCTTAAGGATTCAAAGGATGACTGATGAGTGGCAAATTACGTCTCAACCCCAATTGCCTGGAATAAATCAATATTTTAATACATGCAGTCATTATCCTACAGTTTTATGTTCTTTTAACCCGATTTCTGGATGATTTTCTTTCCTCAAAGAAGACTGCAATGCCAAGTGCTTGGAAAAAATTGTAGCACCCATTTATGTGTTTAAACTACAACTGAGCTCAAGTGCCTCAAGTCCAGGCAGTCACTTCTCCACAGTTTTATGTCATCTTAGCCCAATTTCTGGATCATTTCAACTCTTAAAGAAGAATTTAACCCCAAATGTCTGTAAAAATACGATAATTTATTCCAGGTACCCTTTTATGCCTTTAAAATATAGCTGAGCCTAAGTGCCTGGAATAAATAATTTATTGACCCAATTTCTGTATATTTCTGCCCTTCAAATTACAGCTGCAACCCTAGTTGCCTGGAATAAATTGTGGCACCCATTTATGTCTTTGTACTACAACAAATGAGCTCAAGTGCCTCAAATAAAGCGATCATTTAGTCCAGGCAGTCACTTCTCTACAGTTTTATGTCATTTTAGCCCGATTTCTACTTTCAAAGAGGAACTCAACCCCAAATGTCTGTAATAATGCGATAATTTATTCCAGGTACGCTTTTATGCCTTTAAAATACAGCTGAGCTTAAGTGCCTGGAATAAATAATTTATTAATCCAATTTCTGTATATTTCTCCCCTTCAAATTACAGCTGCAACCCTAGTTGCCTGGAATAAATTGTGGCACCCATTTATGTCTTTAAACTGCAACTGAGCTTAAGTGCCTGAAATAAGCGATAATTTAGTCCAGGCAGTCACTTCTCTACAGTTTTATGCCATTTTAGCCCGATTTCTACTCTCAAGGAGGAAGTCAACCCCAAATGTCTGTAATAATGCGATAATTTATTCCAGGTACGCTTTTATGCCTTTAAAATTCAGCTGAGCTTAAGTGCCTGGAATAAACAATTTATTAACCTAATTTCTGTATATTTCTTTCCTTCAAATTACAGCTGCAACCCTAGTTGCCTGGAATAAATTGTGGCACCCATTTATGTCTTTGAACTATAACTGGGCTCAAGTGCCCCAAGTCCAGGCAGTCACTTCTCTACAGTTTTATGTCATTTTAGCCTGATTTCTGGATCATTTCTACTCTCAAAGAAGAATTCAACCCCAAATGTCTGTGAAAATGCGATAATTTATTCCAGGTACGCTTTTATGCCTTTAAAATACAGCTGAGCTTAAGTGCCTGGAATAAACAATTTATTAACCTAATTTCTGTATATTTCTCCCCTTCAAATTACAGCTGCAACCCTAGTTGCCTGGAATAAATTGTGGCACCCATTTATGTCTTTGAACTACAACTGAGTTCTGAAATAAGCCCGTATATTAATATAGCCCGATTTCTGGATCATTTCTACTCTCAAAGAACAATTTAACCCCAAATATCTGTAAAAATACGATAATTTATTCCAGGTACGCTTTTATGCCTTTAAAATTCAGCTGAGCTTAAGTGCCTGGAATAAATAATTTATTAATCCAATTTCTGTATATTTCTCCCCTTCAAATTACAGCTGCGATCCTAGTTGCCTGGAATAAATAGTGGCACCCATTTATGTCTTTGAACTACAACTGAGCTGAATAAAAGCGATAATTTAGTCCAGGCAGTCACTTCTCCACAGTTTTATGTCATTTTAGCCCGTTTCTGGATCATTTTTACTCTCAAAGAAGAATTCAACCCCAAATGTCTGTAAAAATACGATAATTTATTCCAGCTACGCTTTTATGCCTTTAAAATGCAGCTGAGCTTAAGTGCCTGGAATAAACAATTTATTAACCTAATTTCTGTATATTTCTTTCCTTTAAATTATAGCTGCAACCCTAGTTGCCTGGAATAAATTGTGGCACCCATTTATGTCTTTGAACTACAACTGAGTTCTGAAATAAGCCCGTATATTAATATAGCCCGATTTCTGGATCATTTCTACTCTCAAAGAGGAACTCAACCCCAAATGTCTGTAAAAATGCGATAATTTATTCCAGGTACGCTTTTATGCCTCTAAAATACAGCTGAGCTTAAGTGCCTGGAATAAATAATTTATAATTTCTGTATATTTCTCCCCTTCAAATTACAGTTGCAACCCTAGTTGCCTGGAATAAAGCAATCTAATCAAGGCAATCGTTTTTTTACAGCTTACTGCTTTTTTAACTGAGTTTCTGGATTATTTCTACCCTTGAAGACGATTAAACCCTAGATGCCTGGAATAAAAAAAATAATTTATTTGGTTTTGAATACAATTTCCAATATAACCATTCAATAATATGTCCCAAAAAATGGTACAAAATTTAAGAACACCTCTTTTTATATCTGGCTATAGATCTCTTTTTCACCTTGCAGCCTTATGTATTTTATAGTTTGTATATTGTATATACTTTTTTTAATACTTTCTATGTAGCTATTAAATAGGTCCCTAACGTAATATTTCAGCAAATTAGGCCCATCAATTCGTTGTCCAAAAGCTTCATAAAATCAACCCCAAACGGGGGGACTTAATACCGCTTTCCAGCGCTTGATTTATCCAAGAAATAAACCGAAAAAATGGCCTTTATAACCGCTAAGCGGGCTATCTTTTTTCCATAATCTCGGACCCTTTTTTCATATCTTTTTAAGCGAATTTTCAAAAATATTAAACGTGACGTAACAGCCATCTCTTAACCGTCGGTTTTTCGACCGTCCGAAACAAGACAGATCGCCGTGAAAAATGGCCGACATTTATCTCTCCACGTGGAGAAAAATGGTCGGGACGAGGAGCATCGGCTCTTATAAACAAAACGAGAGAAATAAAGAGAAAGAGAACGAATTCCTTGGGTGTAAGAACAACTTTGTTCTTGGGGCCGGTGTAGTGGTAGTTTGTCATTTTTAAAGCTTGGCATACATGTGAGTGCTGTAAAATTGGATATATGAGGGGTCTAAGGGGGGGTTGTGAGGAAGGAAAACAAGTTGGAGCTAGTGCGGAGTAACTGGGAGGTTTTCTCTCGGATTTATATGGCGGGTCATATTTTACAACAGTTTATGGGGGATGAGGATATACATTTCAACCGTTGTTTTGTGTTTATTAGATACCCCTTTGCAGTATTTCATGTTTTGAGTCAATTTTTCATTTTCGCTTTGAGATTTAGAAATGTCTTGTGCGTGACTAGAGACCTTGCATCAATAAGAATTTTTTTAAGTTGTCTTAATTTGACTCTAAAATAGACAAAAATTAGAAGAATGTTGCACAGTGATTGTTTTAGGATTTTTTTAATAAGTTATACTTAGTGGTCAAAGACCTCGAGAGTTACACAATTTATCTCAACTTTTATCAATTTATCTTTCTTAACTGCAAAAAACTGCATCGTATCTTAGAGTTATAAAAAGCACAAAAATTGGTTCGTATCATTTAATACGAAACACTGTTTTATATTTAATATGTGCTCAATTAAATATATGCTTTATTAGATATATTCTAAATTATTGTTTTTTTCTATATTCTTCTCTTTTTCACAGATAGGAAGAGAAAAGGGAATTTTAAGTTCGTAGTACTGTAAAAGGTGCAAAAAAATCATGTTTGAATAAATTAAATGAATATAAGAAATTTAGTTAAACTGATGCATAATTTAAATGTGCACGATACACTCTTTCCTATCTAAGTCGAATTTTTGTATAAATTTTCTGTAATTTTTTTTTTAAAATCTTAATCAGTAAAATTACAATTTTAATTCAATTTCAGGAAGTTTTTTCTGTATATTTTATTATTTTAGGCATTTTATTTGCAATTCCGATTTTTTTTCTTAATTTTCTTTTTATTTTCATTTTCATTTCATATTTTCATTCATTACATCTTCCTACTCTTAATTTCAAGTACACTGACATTGAAGCTACTATTTTTTTTTAATAATATCTTCTTCTTCTTCTCTAGCCTGTATCTATCCACTCCTGAATGTAGGCCTCTTCCAGTACTTTCCATGTTTGTCTGTCTAGGGCAGTTTGGAGCCAGTTTCTCCGTGCTATTCGTTGGTGGTCTTCCCGCATCTCTTTTTGTGGCTCTTGGGCGCTATTGCATGATTTTGTTAGTCCATCTAGATGGGTCTTGCCTTGCATTGTGACCTGCCCATCTCCATTTTAGTTCGGCTACTCTTCTCATAACATCCGTTACCTTTGAATCTCATCGTTCGAATCTAATGTGGTCTCTTAAGCTAGTTCCCAGCATGGCGCGCTCCATGGCTCTCTGGGTTGTTCTGAGTCTTTCTGCGCTCCTCTTTGTCAGTGTCATCGTTTCGAGTCCATACGTTGTAACGGGTAACATGCAAGCCTCGTAGACTTTCCGCTTAGGATTAATTGGGATGCTTTGGGATTTTAAAATGTATCCTAGTCTTCCGAATGCTGCCCAGCTAAGTCTTGTTCTCCGGGATATTTCGGCTGTTTGGTTTTGTTTTCTCAGTCTGACAGCGTGGCCCAGGTGTATGTATTCCTCGACGTTTTCGAGAGCGTGGCCTTCTATAGTTATTACTGTTTGTTCGTTGGTCATTATTTTGGTTTTGTTTAGATTCATCTTGAATCCGATTTGTTTTGATGTTTCTTGCAGTTCTTCCAACATATCTTTTAGCTCGTTGATGTCATCACTAATGACAACAATATCATCAGCAAATTGAAGGTGACTTAGTCGAGCTCCATCTACGTTGATACCCTTATTTCCCCATGGCAGCTTTTTAAACGAGCTTTCCAGTGCCATCGTGAAGAGCTTGGGGGATATGGTATCTCCTTGAAGAACCTCCTTTTCTATCTTGATCTTATTTGTTGATGCTTCTTCGTTGATTGTCACTTGTAGTGTTGCGTTGTCGTAGATGTGTTTTATAAGTTTGGAGTATCTTGTGTCAATTCTTGCCTCGTCTCTGTCGATTACGCCTTTTCGTAATCGACAAACGCCATGTGCAGAGTTATGTTAAACTCGGGAGGAAGGAGTATTTCTCTATTAGAGTACGAACGATTTGTAGATGGTCATTTGTACTAAATTCCTTCCTGAATCCTGCTTGCTCGACTGGTTGATAGAAGTCAATTTTATTTGTCAGCCGGTTGGTCAAAACTTTTGTGAAAAGCTTGTACAAGTGTGAAAGAAGACTGATCGGTCGATAGTTTGCAATATTGGTGTTGTCCCCTTTTTTTGAAGATTAAAACAACTTCTGCATTTTGCCAAGATTCCGGTATTTTCTCTTCGCTAATACATTTGCCTAAAAAGAGACAAAGGGCATGCTCAAGCGCTGCTCCTCCCATTTTTAGCATCTCAGCGGTAACGCGGTCTTCTCCAGGTGCTTTCCTATTTTTCATTTGTTTCAGGTTCTTTCTTAGTTCGCTTCTGTTTACTTCTGGTATATCTTCGGATCCAACGTTCCAAATTTCTTGCCAGGTGATGTTAATAATTAACTTTAATAATAGTTTAAAAGAATAATAAAGATAGAGTCGATCATCTATCTATATCTATACAAAAAGGAATTTTAACTTCGCAGTTACTGTAAGAAGTGCAGAAAAAATATGTTTGAATAAATTAAAACCTATGCATAATTTAAATGGACACGATACACTGTTTCCTATCTAAGTCAAATTTTTGTATTAATATTTTCTGTAGATATTTTTTAAAATCCTAATTAGTTAAAATTATAAACTTAATTTAATTTCAGGCAGTTTTTTCTCTATATTTTATTATTTTAAGCATTATACAGGGTGATTTTCAACCTACGCGCATAAACTTGGAAAATGATGGCTGATGAGTAATAATAAGTAATAATGAAAAAAAAATGTAGTAATATATTATTAGTTTTAGAGATATCCATATTTTTTAAAATAAAAAACGTGTATTTCTTAACGTGTTTAATCGTTTAATCGTGTAAATTTAGTCGTTTCCATTATTTTCGATACAGACTTGAGCTCGTCGAATCCATGAAGACGTACATGCACGGGCCAAACCAGGCTGTAGGCTAATTGCGTCACTGGCAGCGTTTATGCGATGTCGTAGCTCTTGCTCAGTATCAACTTCGTGTACATACACGCATTGTTTTCATATGACCCCACAGACAGAAGTCTAATGGATTAAGGTCAGGCGAGCGAGGGGGCCACCCAACTGGACCATCACGGCCTTTTTATCGTCCGGGAAACACACGATCTAAATGTTGTCGCGCTGGTCGTGAAAAATGTGGTGGAGCACCATCATGAAGAAACCACATGTTCTGCCTAACGTTGAGATTCACATTTTCAAGGAGCACTGGTAAATTGTTGCGCAAAAAATACCGAGAACCAGTCAAACGATTTTCCAGAACAAAAATTCTGATGAGCATCCTGTTTAGAATTCCAGCCCATACATTTACAGAAAAACGTATGTTCTCCGTGTAATATGCGGATTTTCCAAAGCCCAGTAATGAGTGTTTTATATAGTATTTGCCTCATCCGTAACTAAAATGTTCATGGTAAAGTTTAGGCTTAACTGCTGGTGTTGTAACAACCATTCACGAAAGTGTACTCGAAGCAACAAATCTCATGGAAGTAGGGCTTGTACCCTCTGCACATGAAACGAGTACAGTAACTCGTGGCTTAAAATTTGCCAACTTGTAGATTGCGATATTCCAAATCGCGCTGCAACTGTCCTAGTGCTAATTCCAGGTTGTTCTTCGATAACTTCTAAAATATCCTCCTGCAGATTATGTCTAATAGCTCCTCCATCTTGTCCAGGCCGCAGCCACAAATTGCCAGTTTCTCTACCCCGCTGAATAACACCTAAGAAACCCCGACGTCTCGGGTGATATCTTCGGGGAAATCTTTGGGCATACAGATCAGCTGCTGCCACTGCATTCTGATGCGTTTCTCCGTAAACCAAAACCATTTCAACAAGTTCTTTCTTAAATTTGACGCTTTTAATTTGTTCGTGTGAAAATAACGATCGAAAACGATCACAGCCGCCAACAAACTAAGTACTGCTAAAGATTCCAAACAACAAATTCCAAATATTATGACTTGTTTACTATCAGTTATTAATAAACAAAATAAGTTCGGCTGATACACGTTCTCTTGACATTTGTTTAACTTTATTTCGGAAACCAAAAATATTTTACTACATTTTTTTCTCATTATTACTCATTATTGATCTTCATCTACCATTTCCCAAGTTTATGCGCATAGGTTGAAAATCACCCCGTATTTGCGATACTGATCTGTCTTTTTTAAAATTTTATTAAATTTTCTTTTTATTTTCAAATCAATTACCAAACTATATCACTTTAAAGCATTACATCCTATATATAATTTAATTTAAATATCTTGTTTTCTTATTCTTAATTTGAAGTACACTGACACTCAAGTTACTAATTTTTTTTAATAATATAATTAACTTTAATATTATTTTAAAAGAAAAATTAAGATAGAATGAATACTAATGAAAAGTTCAAGTAAAAGTCATCTCTATCATGTTTATAATCTAAGATAGTCAATTGAAATAAAAAAAATTGGCTATCAAAATATATTATTGAGAAACAAGAACAATCAGTCAAAGAACTATATTCATAATAAGTAAACATAAAAATTAGAATTGAAATAAAGCTGCAGTACTAATTAATATAAAATATTGAGACTAAAAGAAAATACACCACTTAAACAAGTTATTCAATAAAAAAATCCCACCATTATTCTAAAAATCTTTTAAAAGAAATGTATATAGATTATAATAAACTTGTGGTAAAGAACAGTCTTTATGATGTTTCTGAAATATCAATTTTGCAGCCTCGCCTTAAGAAATAGGAATAAAAAATATGTTAATTAGCAGCCACTTTTTTATATAATAAAAATAATAATTAGCGCTTAAATTAGGTAAATAATATCTCTATTAAATTTTGAATATAGGAAGTTATAGGATTTTATATAAATTACTAAAAAAAAAAAATTTATTCTAAATATACAGGGTGTTTTTTATATATTGCGACAAAATTCAGGAACGTGTTCTTTGGACAAAAATTCGCAAAAAAGTTCCTATAAACATAGGTCCTAAACCTTTTAGATTTTGAGCTACAGGGTGGTAAAGTTTTAACAAAAAAATTATTTTTTTGTAATTGAGGATTTAAAACTTTTGCTTCTACAATCTTTAATTTAAAATACAAGTTTTTAAGTGATAAAAAAATATTTATTTTTTTATTATTTATTCAAGTAATATTATTATTTTTACAAAAGTTGTTCAAAGTGTGCTCCTCCAACATCAATACAAGCATCTAATCGACGTCGCATTGATTGGCGGACACGTTCGAAAATTCCTGGTGTCTGCCGAATTATGTCACAAGACGTTATATAATGCGATTACGCAATTCCTCCACATTATCAATTGGATTTCTATAAACCAGTGATTTAAGGTGGCCCCACAAAAAAAAATCCAGCGGATTTAAGTCGGGAGACCGTGGGAGCCAAGGGTGAACCTATCCAACGATTTGGATACGTAATATCCAAATACTGATGAGCCACTAAGCTAAAATGCGCTGAAGCACCGTCATGTAAAAAAAACATTTGCTGTCTCAGCTAAATGGGGACATCTTCTAGCATTGCTGGTAATTCATTTTCAAGAAATTCTTCATACACTTGTCCAGTCAACCTTGCTGGTAAAAAAAAATGGACCGATGAGAAAGTTTTCAATAATGCCGACCCATACATTAAGTGAAAACTGGTGCTGATGACGGTTTTCTGCCACAGCAGGTGGGTTCTCATAATGCCATATGTGGTTATTGTGGAAGTTCATAATTGCGTCCCTGGAGAAATTAGCCTCATCGGTGAAAAGTATTTTTCTTATAAACGGTGCATCTTGCCTTATACGTTCTTGCATCCAACGACACAAAGCCGTTCTTTTCGGTAAATCGCCTGGCAAAAGTGCCTGCACCCGCTGAATATGATACGGGTATAAAAGGTTTCTTTTAAGAATATTCCAAACTGTAAAATCACTAATGTGTACCGTCTGAGCAATTTTCCTAGTGCTTGTGGTGGGATCTTCCTCGAATTCATTGAGCACCTGTTCTTCAATTTGAGGAGTAACTGTTCGGGGATGTCCGTTTTCAGCGGTGAGTTTTTTAAAGCTGCCGGTTTCACTTAGACGTTGGTCTAAACGCGTAAACATGGAGTGATGAGGAATAACACGATTCGGGTAACGTTCAGCATAAATTTGCAAGGCTTCTCGTGCGTTTTCGTTAGCCAGTCCATAAATGAAGTGCATATCGCACATTTCATTATTTGTGTAATTGTTAGCCATTTTTTTAACAAATTAATCTTGTCAACTGGCGGATAGTGACTATGATTTAAAATATCACAAAATCTTACAAATATCAACTTTATCGTGAGCAGAGGAAGAATATGGTAGAAAGATTAAACTCTTAAACAAGAATGTGATTCTCGTTGTGGCGGCCTTGTCCGTAGTTACGTTAAAAAAGTTAGTTACGTTACGCGATTTTGGAAGCGTGAAATATTAACACGTTAGTCATATGTCACTTTTTTTTAACATGTTAAATAAAGTGACATATTATGAACTACAATGAAATTTTAAATAAAATTAAAAAAAAAACTTACTTTTTATAACGATCATAGAAAAAATAAATTTTAGCTATCAGTCAAAGTAAAAAAATGTTTTTTAATTTTTTGTGCAAAAAACCGTGCATCTAACGGATAAAGTCCAAGGGATCAAAAATGTTGCAAATAAAACGGGGAATGTCAAAATATTTTTTATTATAAAAAAACCAGTGGCGTACCATTTTTCTTTATAAAAGTATTCATCGGAAAACCCGTACACACGCCACTGGAGAACATAAAAATGTTAAAAGTATGTTGGTAAATGGCTCTGGATATACAGACCCTGCATACCAATCTTTTGACAAATATCTACAGGGGTATTTAAGTTATCGAAAAAAAATAATTTTTTTGTTAAAACTTTACCACCCTGTAGCTCAAAATCTAAAAGGTTTAGGACCGATGTTTATAGGAACTTTTTTGCGAATTTTTGTCCAAAGAACACGTTCCTGAATTTTGTCGCAATATATAAAAAACACCCTGTAAATTCTAAATTAGTGGTTTATTCCATATTCTTCTCTTTTTTACAGATAGGAAGAGAAAAGGGAATTTTAAGTTCGCAGATACTGTAAAAAGAGCAAAAAAAAATTATGTTTGAATAAATTAAATAAATATAAAAAATTTAGTTAATCTTATGCATAATTTAAATGTACACTGTTTTCTATCTAAGTCAAATTTTTGTATAAATTTTCTATATAAGTTTTTTAAAATTTTAATCAGTTAAAGTTATATTATAATTTTAATTTAATTACAGGCAGTTTTTTCTGTACATCTTATTTGCAATACTGATCTGTCTTTTAATTTTTTTTAAATTTTCTTCTTATATTCAAATCAATTACAAAACTATATCACTTTTAAGCATTACAAGACCTTAGAGAGAAATAGGATTTTTTATAAATTACCCAAAATATTAAATAATTTAATAAGAAACACACGACGGAGAAATAATACTGTAATAAAATGTGCATAATTTAAATGGATACGACGTCATTTATATTTAATATAAATCGAATCTATTACGCACATTCTGGCATGGATATTTTATTTAAGCCTAAAATTGGCTAGAATTACTACAAAATTTTTTTTAACACATAACGCCAAAAACCCTATAAATTCCAATAAAAAATTAAAAAATTGTATCCATTTTCCAAATTATTCAACTTCCTGGAATAAATTTTTTTATTTAATGACTGAATATTGCTTATAAAATCATTAGAATAAAAAAATGTAATCGTGTTTATTAAAGCTATGCATAGATTTGCCATATTATATCCCTATCATGAATTTTGTAATTTAACAAAAATAATTTAATTTATTGACAAAATGTTCTTACAGTCATTTTTTCTTAATATTTTTTCGATGCAGTTTCAAAAATAACATATATATTCCTTGGTGTTATCTATACATTACAAAAAAATTCTTATAAATAATAACGCATGCATAATTTAATTGGATAGGAGACACCTTTCAGGATTCAATATTTAACCATTGAAAGGACTGCTAAGAAATTTTTCATTGCATTTTAAATTGAAGGTTTTGCCCATATTCTTCCGTCTTTTATAAAAAGGAATGGAAAAGAGAATTTCATGTTTATGGATATCCTAAAGAGTGAATAGTTTTTGGTACATACAGGGAGGCCATTTGAAAACGAAACCGAGCCTATTTTGGGTCCCTCAGAACGTTTGCGAAAAAATTCTCAAACCCGTCAATTTTTGATTCAAGGGGAAACCATTTTTTGCTAGTTTCGCCCCCTGAGAGCAAAGCCCTAGCAAGGGCCCCCAAAATTTTAAATGGAACGGGGGGTCGAGTGATACCTTATTTTAAAAGTATTTTTATGTGGATTATAACCCTAAAGTTTTAAATCGTTACTATTTGCCTAGTCGATACAGGAGTTAACGATTAAAAGTTACAAAAACATGTCAACATTTTTTATAAAAAAATGCTTGTAAATTTAGCAGTTAAATAAATACAAAAAAATTTGTTCTCCTACATTGTGAACCGTACTTTCTGTTGTTTTTTTTTTAATACCCGTAGGTATCTATGCCAATTCTGCAAGGGAACTCTTGGTTATTGTTGAGACTGTTAATATAGCAACATTTTGAAGTTTAATAGTGGTTGTCAATTACTGCTGTCAGATCATAGTGTGTCAAACAAATAGCTCCTTAAAGTTAGTTAGTTACAACATTGAGTGTGATAATGGTTTATTCACTTGCTGAAAGAGTTGAAATAATTTCTCTTTTCTTTGCGAACTGTGCGAAAAAATGTTGTAGTAGTGCGAGATCTCTGGCACAAGGTGTTTTCTTTTTTTTTCAATAATTCTATAGATCTATTTTCAAATTAATTACAAAACTGTCAATCACTTCAAAGCATTACAAGGCCTAAGAGAGAAATAGGATTTTATATAAATTACCTAAAATATTAAATAATTTAAAAAGAACGAAACGACGGAGAAATTGATCGTTAATACTGTAATAAAATGTGCATAATTTAAATGGATACGACGCATCGTTTATATTTAATGTAAAGCGAATCTGTTGCGCACATTCTGGCATGGATGTTTTATTTAAGCCTAAAATTGGCCAGAAATACCACAATTGTTTTTAACGAGTAAGGCCCCAAAACTCCTTAAATTCCAACAAAATTTTCCAAATTATTCAAATTCCTGGAATAATTTTTTTTAAGTTTATTGGCTAAAAAAGGTTTTGGAATATTACCTATAAAATAATTAGAATAAAAAATTGTAATAGCGTTTATTAAAGTTATGCATAGATTTACCATAATATATCCATAGCATGAATTTTCTAATTTAACATCAAATCTGGAAAAACCTTTGAAAATCCAAATTAATCGACAAAATGTTCCTACAGCCATTTTTACTTAATATTTTTCCGTTGCAGTTTTAAAAATAAAATATATATTCCTTGCTTTTATTTATGAAACAAAATATCATTGCTAAGAAATTTTTTAAATTGAAGGTTTTGCCCATATTCTTTCCTCTTTTGGAGAAAGGGATAGAAAAGAGAATTTCATGTGCATGGATACTCTAAAGAGTGCATAGTTTTTGGTACATATACACATCAAAGGAACACAAAGGAATATTTGGGTACAAAAAATCATGCCAGAACAGCGTTATTTGCTACTTGCACATTTTGTCGAAATAACGCAGATTATAATTTTTGAATTCTAACGCATTTTCTGTGGTTCCAACCGAACAATTGTGATTTAGTTTTTATTCAATAAAAATGGAAAGACGAGATTTAACTCGATAGGAAATGCTAAGAGCAGTCGAAATGCTTGAGGCAGGAACAAGTCAAAAAGACGTTGAAAGAGCTTTGGATACATCTTCCAGTGTAATTAACCGTTTGTGGACAAGATATAGAGAGACAAATGATGTTAGAGAACGGCATCAAGGCCCGTCGCGAGTCGACACCTGCTCAAGACCGTTTTATAACTTTGCAAGCTCAAAGAAATCCCACGGTAACAGCCTCTGTTTTGGTTCAGCAGCTCTCACGAGTGCATAACGTCGAGGTTTCAGGTCAAACTATTAGAAACCGTTTGCATGAGAGAGGACTTTATGCCAGAAGACCCCTAAGGGTTCCTCGGTTAACTTTAGGAAATCGAGGTGCAAGATTAATGTGGTGCCAAGAACATGTTAATTGGAATCAAGAAAGATGGGCCACAGTTCTTTTTACGGATGAGTCTCGATTTTCATTTTATCCTGATTCTGGTAGAATTCGTGTCTGGAGAGAGGAAGGAAATGAAAGTCGTTTGCGTCATGCCCGGGAAGTAGTAAGGCAACGTGGTGGATCACTAATGTTTTGGGGTGGCATTAGACTTGACGAAAAAACGAACCTCATTTTTATGGAAAATACAATGACTGGAATAAGTTATAGGGATAATATACTGCTGCATGTAATTGTTCCATATTTACGCGAAATGGGCCCAAATTCGTTGTTGCAACAAGATAATGCCCCACCACATCAATCACGGCTTGTACGAATCCGCTATTGAAGAAATTCAAATCAATCTTCTACTTGGCCCTCTACCTCACCGGACCTTAATCCAATTGAGCATGTTTGGGATTTCTTAAAAAGGCAACTTCTTCAACGATTTGACTTTTTTCAAAGCGCTCTGGAGCTTCGTCTTGCTGTGACACATGTTTGGGACGAGTTGCCCCAAGAATTAATAATTAATTTAATTTTAAGTATGCCTAGGCGATGCCAAACTATTATTTATAATAGAGGTGGACCATCTGGCTACTACTTTAATTTGTATTTGGTAAATTTTTATTTTTATAATTTTTTTTAATAAACATAAATAAACATAACACGCATAAATTCGATAAAAATTAGAGACATGATTTTTTTAAGAAAACGCTCGGACCCGTCGATTTTGATTTTAAGTTGAGGATTATTTCACATAAATTTTTGTATACAGGGTGGAACAAAAAAAAATGACGTTATCGATCATTTTTTTAAATAATTTTTTTTAAATTACCCAAAATAATAAATAATTTAATAAGAAACAAACGACGAAGAAATTGATCGTTAGTATTGTAATAAAATATGCATAATTTAAATGGATACGATGCGTCGTTTATATTTAATGTAAATCGAATCTATTACGCACATTCTGGCATGGATATTTTATTTAAGCCTAAAATTGGCCCGAAACACCACCATTTTTTTTTTAACGAGTAACACCTCAAAACCCTATAAATTCCAACAAAAATTGAAAAACTGTGACCATTTTCCAAATTATTCAAATTTCTGGAATACATTTTTTTATTTTATGGCTGAAAAAGGTCTTGAAATATTGCCTATAAAATCATTAGAATAAAAAATGTAATCGTGTTCATTAGAGCTATGATGTACAGATTTAACATATTACTTGCATGAACTTTTTAATTTAACAAAAATTATTTAATTAATTGACAAGAGCTATTTTTTCCTAATATTTTTCCGTAGCAGTTTCAAAAATAACATATATATATGTGGCCATCAAAATCAAACCTTTCATTAACACAGGACAGATCTGGGCTTTTAAAATATTTACTAATTTCCATTGTCTCCAACAAGTCTAGTTTTTTACTTTTGTTGCACTGGTGAAGTATTTTTATATATTGGCTGTCAGGAAAATTATAGTTGGAGTCGAGGAGGTGAGGAAATTTTTTTAAAAATTACTGCTCATTATTTTTGTTTCTAAGTTACTAAGAAATATTTCACTAAAGAATGGCGATAAACAAGAGCCCATTGCTAGTCCCTCTTTTTGTTTAAAAAAACGGTTGTTAAATTGGAAAAAAATTTGATCTAACACACTAGTGTTCCACCAAGAGTGAATCAAGTTTCCCCCTGAGAAGATCTTTAACTAAGACCAGACAATCAGCGGGTGGAATGCTTGGAAATAAGTTTTTCAGGTCTAGCGCTATAAGCTGGGCTGTATCTGGAACGTGAACATTCTGAATGCTTTTGGCAAGATTCACTGAATTTGTTACATAATATGGTGCTTTGAAGTTTGAGATATTTCTAAGAACGTTATTAAGCCAAGATGATAACTGGTAACAAGGGCAGTCAATAAAGGAAACCACAGGTCTAATTGGCATGCTAGTTTTATGGACTTTTGGCAGCCCATATAATAGAGGTGTTTTAGGGTTCATAGGATATAGTTTTTGTTTTGTGGAATTAAAATATTCTAACGGTACCAAGGTCATGTCTAAGTCTTTTTTTTAATTTATTAAAGAATGTACCTGTCGGATCTCCGTCGACCTTTTCAAAGTCATCTGCGTTTAGAAAATCCATTACTTTATTTATGTAATCGTCTCTATTTAAGGCAAGTAAGCATGATCCCTTATCGGCTTTTATGAAAACTATATCGTTGTCCCTCATGTTCTTTTTTATTGATCTTAATATTTTGTTGTTGTTTGATTTATTCTCTGTTTATTGTTAGGGAAACAATTTTGATTTAAAAAAGAAATTATTCTTGCTCTTAAAATGTTCTTATTTGATATATCCGTTGACTGTAGAGCATTTTCAGCCTCTACAGCCAATGTTTCCCTAACACATGGGTCGTAGTTCTATAAATTACCTAAAAAATATTAAATAAGTTAATAAGAAACAAACGAAAGAGAAACTGATCGTTAATACTGTAATAAATTGTGCATAATTTAAGTGGATACGACGCATCGTTTATATTTATTGTAAATCGAATCTATTACGTACATTCTGGCATGTATGTTTTATTTAAGCCTAAAATTGGTCAGAAATGCCACCATTTTTTTTAACGAGTAAGGCCCCAAAACCCCTTAAATTCCAACAAAAATAATTTTTATTTATTTATTGGCTAAAAAAAGGTTTTGTAATATTACCTATAAAATAATAAGAATAAAAAATTGTAATCGTGTTTATTAAAGTTATGCATAGATTTACCATCATAAACGGTGGGCCCATCTATTGGTCCGATATTGACAGCCTGTGGATAGTGGCGCTGTCAACTTTAGCACCATATGTTGTTGATTATAGGTTAGTTTTAACCTTCCGCTGAAAAAATATGAATCAGTTTTCTTTAGAACAACCCTTTGAAATACTGAAAACTTATTTTGAATGTCGGTCTCTCATGAGTGAAATAGTGCGAAAATTGCGTAAAAAAATTCGGAAGAAATGAAGCGCCCACCGCGCGTGCTATTGGAAAATTGGTGCGTAAGGTTCGTGAAGCTGGGATGCTGGTCGATGCCAGATGTGTGCCGCGCTGCAGTGACCCGAAGTGTTCGTGTAAACCTCAGAACATCGAACCGGCGCAGATGTCAACAAGTGGCCATTTCACGAACCACTCTGAGGAGGATTTTGCACAAAGACCTCGGTCTGTTTGCGTACAAAATCCAACTCGTTCAGGAATTGAAACCGAATGACTTTCCACAAAAGTGGGCTTTAAATGAGTTGAACAATAATCCAAAATTTGCACAAAAAATCATCTTTTCTAACAAAGCGCCTTTTCACCTTGGCGGCTACGTTAACAAACAAAATTGCAGAATTTGAGGAAATTTTGGAATGCATCCAGCCCGAGTCACTGCGTGGCGTGGATTTTGGAGTGGTGGCGTTGGTCCTTTCTTTTTCAAAAATGCGGAAGATAGCGCCGTGACAGTCGATGGTGAACCTTATTGCAACATGATAACTGACTTCTTGTGGCAAGAATTGGAAGATATCGATCTCGACGAATTATGGTTTTAACAAGATGGCGCAACTTGTCTTGACTTGACTTTGTTGTTTCGGCGATGTCCATTGGCCTGCTCGCAGCTACGATTTGACGCCGCTAGACTTTTTTCTGTAGGGTGCATTGAAGAGTGCAGTTTATGCCAACAATGCCCAAACAGTTGATCACTTGAAACAGAATATTCGTGCCAAAATTGCCCAAATTGACCAGGAAACAGTAGACAAAGTGCTTGAAAATTGGTGTTCCAGGATGACCTACTACCGAGCCAGCCGTGGCCAAGATTTGAATGAAATAATTTACCATAGTTAATCGGAAGAAACACTGTATCAAATAAAGCGAAATTCGTTGAAAAAAAATTAACTTTTGTCTATTTAATAATCTTATCAAAATGGGACCAATAGATGGCCCACCCTTTATATCATGAATTTTCTAATTTAACATCAAATCTGGAAAAACCTTTGAAAATCCAAATTCGCGATACTTAATATTTTTCAATGCCATATTCGTGGCCAAAATGAGCTTCGCATTACTAAGTGTCTTAATTCAACCAAAAATGTACAAAAATAAGAAAGATGTTGTATAGTGATGCAAGGCCTCTGGGACGAGGTGTTTTTAGTAATTTAAATAGGACAAGAATTTCCCTGTGCATTGCTAAAACTCCTTATATTACGCTTTTAGTACAATTATCCTCTTTTAACAACTTCCCTTCGTTTACAGGACATTTTTTTACAAACAAATGCATCATAACCTAAGAGTTTATGCATTTCTTTTGACAATCCATCCGTAGAAAGCCTAGAAAAATGCATAAATTTGGGTCAATGTTAAAAGCTAAATTTATGCCCCGGGGTGTCGATAACCCCCATGGGGCCAACTGCGAAACTATACCGCCACCCCAAAGCTTTATCGATACCCCTGTAGGAAACTAAATACAACAAAAATAAGGGTGTTATTGATCGATGTGCCTTTGGATGTACGTTTAGTAGAAATAGAGGTCTAATATCATGATGACATTTATAGGGCCATACCTTACAAATCAAAAGGGATGCGACTTTTAAACCTTTGAGAAACATTAAAATAAACTATTAGTTATCCTCGAAAAGCGAAATTGCTCACAGCATTGTACACATCTTTTTTTCAGTAGTTATTCATCCCTAGGGAAACAACAACTTCCATTATCCCGTACAGGATAATTCCCTTTAACGACCATTGTAAACCCATAAAGTTTACCTTGCGGGCGACAGAGCCTTTGTCGATCCATCTTCCCTGATCTCTCCCGTTCCACCGTTCTGGACCTCTATGGCGTTTCCGGATGATTAAACCTGGACAAATTACTTGTTCCCTGCCAGAGTGGCTCGTTCGCGATCCACATCGATAAATATATATATACAAGTAAATATCCAGGCTTTTAAATTGAAACAAAATTTAGCAAAAGGTGCATCATGACTTGTTAAATTATGCATTGCCCAATTTTATGTTACAGAAAAAAGTTGAAAACTAGTTTGCCCCTAACCTCGTGTTTAATATCATTTGACAGACCCCCAAGTACACGATGGGGCGTGTGATGTATAATAACGCGACATGGAAACGGTGACAGTGCACTTGTGGCACCCCGTAAAATTATGTTTCCATCCCCCTTCCACCCACGCGATGGTCTGCTTTTGATCAGTCAACACGGATAAGGCCGTGTCTTGTCTGCACCAACTAACCGTTACGTTCTTGTTGTCTCATTGGACATGCATATCTCTCAATTTATTGGGCTATGATACATTTTTTTATATTTTATTCATTAGCTTCTACGTCACAACGACTCTTTTGTATAATATCTCGATGCCAAAATGTAATTTTACCGAGACAAGTAAAACACACTCGCGATCTTTGTCACACAAATAAACATCGCGATGGCGTAAATCAACATCGCACATCTGCGGAACATTCGCCGTAATTTTAATCGTTATTTAGGCTAAACGTGGAACGTATAACAAATCGACTATTTTGCTTCTTCATCTTCTGGTATCATTTTTCTCGCTCTCTCTCTCTTTTTGACAGCTCTATTGACAGACAAGCGGGTTAATGAGGGCCAGTTTTCGTGCCAATTCCACTACACCGGATGTCGAATATTCGTTCAAATATAAAATTGAAATAAACAAATTTATTGTTGGAGTGAGCGAGATGTCACTAGCACCGTTCCCGATAACAATTGTCCCGTATGCGATGCGGAGTGGCGAGATGTGCTCTTGACATTCGGGTCCATTAAGGGTTGATTTGTGAACTTGTCGCGGGGGTTAAGTAGTCCATGTTAATGTATAGGGTCGTTGTGAAAAAATTGCGAAAATTGTACATCTTTAATTAGACTTTAATTAGGCCTTAATTTAGTTTTTTTACTGTTACGACCCGTAAAATATATTTATTCGGGATAAATCAATATTCCGTTCGAGTAAACGACTTATTCAATTCAACGTACAAAAGGTGACTAAAGACTATCTTCCTCTAAATGAGCCGATAGACTCACTTATTTTTCTTTTTTTATCATCTTTCAGACCCAAACCTTCAAAATATCTTAAATAGCATAACACTGCCAGAGTAACGTAAACATTCATATTTCGGCCTCGATTTTGGCTGGAGAAGAGTACCGCCGATTCTTATTGACCCTGCTTTTAAGTAGGGTTACGAAAGCCGTTTTCTGTCTAGATTCCTCTGTCATTTTGATCTGATGATACCCACTAGCCATATTAAGTGTAGTAAAGTACCTGCATTCCTTCAACCTTTCTAAGTGTTCATCGATCCGGGGAAGTGGATAACAGTCTCTAATCGTCTTAACATTTAATGCCCGATAATCCACACACATCCTTGTTTCACCACTTTTCTTTTTAACCAGGACAATTGGACTGGCATAAGGTGAATCCGATTCTTGAATAATTTTAGCACTTAACAGTCCGTTAACAATGTCGCGTACTTTTTCCCTTTCGTTAAAAGAGAGACGATAAGGCCTCTACGTTACAGGTTTATCATCCGAAAGATTTATAGTCATTTTAGAATTTTTAATTTCACTTAGTTCATTAATATTTTGTGCAAAACAGTCTCTGTATTTATTGACCAATAACAGAAGCTTATTTAAATCAGCATGCGATAAGTTTTTAGATACGTTACATTTAATATCATGTAATGAAAATTTTGGCAAACTTACATTATCAATTTTATTGACACTTACCCCTACATTATGTTCAGAGCATGGAACACCACGTGCTATAATATGTCCTTGGTTCACAGTTATAGTATTTTCTGACAAGTTAAGTAGAGGAAGTCTAGCGTCCAAAGAGGAAGTCACACAGCTTGGTACTACGCACTCTCTCGTTGGTTCATACCACTTGCGAATATTCAAAAATATCTTCGGTATAGTCCGTATTGGAGTTGCACTGAATAACGCCCACATGGTTTGGTGATATTTCCACATGTTCGTTTGCTCTCAAACATAATTTTTGTGGAGGTAACTCGTCTACTTCAGGTAATTGCGCCATTTCGGAGTTAAATAGTCGTATACTACCATGCCGAACAACAGTCACCGCATCTGATTTGTCTGTACTGGTATGTGGGATCCCACCACAAAGCCCTGATCCAGCATTATTCATTTTGGAGCCATCTGTGTACCAGATGGTCCCCCTATTCAGCAATGCAGGTCTGTTGGAATGCTGCCACTCCTCTCTGCCTGCAATGTGCGTCACGAATCCCTCGCAGTCCACAGTCACTGCCCATCAGAAGGAGAGGACATCCTGTATGGCCCGTGACCAAATTTTTGCGTGACCGGTCTCGCCAGCACGTAGTTCGCCGAGGACGTATAGCCCGTACGCAGTCCTCATTGCCTCGAATTGCACAACGAGGTCCAGAGGCGGAAGGCTCAGCAAAGTCTCAAGCGCTCTAGTTGGCGCCATCCGCATGGAACCCGTTATGCTGAGACATGCAAGACGTTGGACTCTGTCCAGTTGAGCACGAATTTTCGCTTTCTCCGTACATGGCCACCAAACGATAGCCCCGTATGTGAGAAGAGGTCTTACAATGTACGAGTAGATCCAGTGGAGGATCTTAGGAGACAGACCCCAGGTATTGCCGAAAGCCCGCCTGCAGGCCCATAGCGAGCAGGTGGCCTTCTTCATCATGCCAGGAGAGTTTGGGATCTAACTTGACCTTCCTCATGAGGTGGTGTTGGGCCAGGTCAGTAGATTTGCCCGCCTGATATTGGCGTATTGGTGCACATGCAGTGGTTTGTTGACCAGGATGCTTTCCTTAAGGTACCGATCAATCAGCCTCTCCATTGCCTTCAGCATAAAGCTGGTAAGGCTGATAGGTCGGTACGATTTGGGATCTGTAAAATCGCTTTTTCCGGGTTTCGGAATGAAGACAACTTTCACTTGACGCAATGAAAGTCGTCAATGGGGGAATGTCTTGATTGCCCATTTCACCCTCTCGTAGGTGATTATTCTTCTAGCAGTCTCGAACTCTAAGCGAATCGGAGCCCGAGAACAGCTAAGAGGATCGCGAGATGAGTTGGAGTCTGAGAAGTGAGTGCGCAGCATGACCTCCAGTGACTCCCGCTCATTGGTAGTAAATCCGCCATCTGGAAGTGACAGCGACCCCAATTTAGTTCCAGGTTCCTTGGATAGTACTTTGCACACGTCATCGTCAAACCGCCTCCAGCACTGTCTTTTGGAGTCCCCGAGTGTCTTTTTGTATTGCCTTTGAGCTACGTGGAACGCATTCCAGTCATTGGCAAACTTAGTGCGTGCAAACTCAGCCCTGCGAAGGAGCCGACGCGTAGTGTCACGGTGCTTTTCCGTGTTACTGTTCCACAGGCATTTTTGGCATTGGCGGGTCTCGGTCTGAGGGGACAGCAGCTGCCCTCGAATGCAAATGACTTTTTTCTCTTTATTTTTAAAGAAGGCTAAGACACCCTCTGGCCACGTATAAGGTGTATGTAACTACATCCATTTTATGCGTGGTTTTAAATTAAACAAAAAATTTATATTAATTTCAATGTATTTTTTAAAGCAAATACTCAAACAATTTTTTACACTATTTTTAAGCCTCTTTTACAATTTTAAAATCAGGTATTATACTAATTCTTTAGTGACATACAGAGTGAATTATGATCCTTAGAGTGGACAACAGTCCCGGCAATAAAAATTTAAAAAAAAATGCATATAATTTGACACAATTTTTTTAAAATTAAAAAACAATTTTTGTTACACTATTTTTAAGTTTTATTATCATTTTTCAGTTTTAAAATGAGGCATCACACTTAATCCTAAATGATATACAGGACGATATATGTTTAAGCATGGGCCCAAATCCCGCCTTTAAAATTGCATATTAATTTCAAGTTATTTAATTTTTTTGTAATAACAATAAATAATATTCACACAAATTCTTTTACACCGTTTTAAAGCCTTATCTTTCGACTTTAAAATGAAGTATCACACATAATACTAAGTGATATACAAAATGAGTTATGTGGCTCAAAATGGAACAAGTCGCCAATTTAAATTAAAAAAAAACTGTAAATAAATTTCAAGTTTATTATTTTTTTTTAATAATAAAAGAAAATATTCAGACAAATTTTTCTATACTAATGTCAAGCCTCATCTTTTAAGTTTAAATCGAGATATCACACTTAGTCCTAAGTGATTTATAGAGTGAATTATGTGACTAAGAATAGACATAAGTCCCGGTTTTATTTTTTTTTAATTCTATATTAAATTCAAATTAATTCAAAAAATCTTAATTAAAAAAAAATTCTAAATAAATTTTTAAGTCAATTATTATTTTTATTACAAAAAAAACAGTCACGCAAATTGTTTTGCACTAAGTTAAGGTCTCATATTTTAACTTTAATATGAGGTATCACACTTAATCCTAAGTCATACACAAGGAGAGTTATGTGGCTAAGAATTGTCACAAGTTTCGGATTTAAACTTTTAAAATATTGTATATTAATTTCAAGTTAATTAATTCTTTTTAATTACAAGAGGAAATACTCAGACAAATTTTTATACACTAGTTTAAGAATCAACACAAGTCCCAGCACTAAAGTTGGAAAAAAAAATTATATTAATTTCAAGGAAATTATTCTTTTTTGAAATGCTAGTTAAACAAATTTTTTTACACTAATTTTTAAAATCATGTATCACATTTATTCCTAAGTGATATTTAGGGTGAGTTATGTGACTAAGAATTGACACAAGTCTCGGCTTTAAATTAACAAATGAAAAGTATATTTATTTTAAAATAATATTTTTTTTTAATTAGAGAAAAATTATTCATATAAATTATTTCACACTATTTTAAAACCTTATTTTTAAGCTTTAAAATAACGTATCACACTTATTCCTAGATGATACACAAGTTTAATTATGCGACTAAGATTGGACGTAAGTTCCGGCTTCTAAATTTTTAAAAGTTGTAAATAAATTTCATGTGGTTTTCAATTACAAGAAAAATTCTTGAATGATTTTTTTTTTTCGAATTTCATGCCTCATCTTTCAACTTTAAAATGACGTATCACACTTAATTCTAAGTGATATGTACGGTGAATTATCTATCGAAGAATGGACACAAATACCGAATTGAAATTTAAAAAAAATTTGTAACAAATGTAAATAAGTTAATGCATTTTTTTAATTATAAGAGTAAATACAAAATATATTTTTTTACTCCAGT
Organism: Anthonomus grandis grandis; assembly: GCF_022605725.1. Taxonomy (NCBI): domain Eukaryota; kingdom Metazoa; phylum Arthropoda; class Insecta; order Coleoptera; family Curculionidae; genus Anthonomus; species Anthonomus grandis. Next base: position 10,389,102 of record NC_065563.1, on the reverse strand, counting down.
TTCAAGCCTCGGCTTTCAGGTTTAAAATGAGGTATCATAGGTAATTTTGAGTAATATACAAAGTGAGTTATGTCACTAAGAAAGCACAAGTTCTTAATTTAAAAAATTAAGTTAATTGTTTTTGTTGATTACAAAAGGAAATATTCGGTCAAATTTGTTCACACCGTTATTAAGCGTCATGTTCAAACTTTTAAAAAATTGTATATTTATCTCAAATTAATATTAAAACAACTTTTTTACGGCCTTTTCAATCCTCAATAATCGACTTTAAAATGCGGTATCACACTTAATCTTAAGTGATATAAAGAGTGACGTATGTAACTAAGGATCGATACAAGTCTCATGGTAATTAGATTTTAAATTAAATATTTTTTTTCAATTCAAAAACGAAAGAAAAGTTTTCAGATCGAGGATCCTCTTTCAACTTTAAAATTAGGTATCACACTTAATCCTACGTTAAATACCGAATAAATTATGTGACACAGTCGAGGCTTTTAATTTTAAAAAATCTTAAATACATATCAAGTTAATTATTTTTTTTTTAATTAAACAAGAAAATTTTTAAATATTTTTTTACGCTGGTTTCAAGCCTCATCTTTTAGCTTAAAAATAAGGTATCACACTTAAACCTAAATGATATACAGGGTAAATTATGTGACTAAGAATGGACACCGTTCTCGACATTAAGTCTTGAAAAAGTTGTATATTAATTTTAAGTTAACTATTTTTTTTTATTACAAAATATTCAGAGAAACGTTTTTACACTATTTTTAAGCCTCGTCTTTTGACTATAAAATGGGTTATTACACCTAATCCTATGTGATATATAGGGTGAATTATGTGCTTAAGAACAAACACGAGTGGTTGGGCTTTTAATTTTTTTTTAAAATATAAATATAAGTTAATTAATCTTTTTTTAATAACAAAAGAAAATATTAAGATAATTTTTTTACATAAATTTCAAGCCTCGTTTTTCAACTTTAAAATGATGTAACAAACTTAATTCTAAATGATATTCAGCATGAATTACGTGACCAAAAATGGACACAAGTCCTGTTTTCAATTTTTTTTAATTGTATATTAAATTCGAGTTAATCATATTTTTTTATTATAAAAAAAATGTACAGACACATTTTTTATACCGTTTTTAAGTCGCATTTTTTACCTTTAAAATTACACAAGGTGAGTTATGTGGTTAAAACTAGACCCAAGTCCCGTTTTAAATTTTAAAAAAAGTGTAAATAAATTTCAAGTTACTTAATTTTATTCAAATTACAAAAGAAAATGTTTAGACACATTTTTTACACCGTTTTTAAGCTGTATCTTTCAACTTTACAATGAGTTATTACCCTTAATCCTAAGTGATATGTAGGGTGAGTTATGTGACTAAAAATGGACAAGTAGACCTGTACGTGGCCAGAAGCCTCGCACTAATTTTCAAATTCAAATGGAGCATAATTTTATTCTACCTCAGTACAATTTTAAATGCATGGTCGGTAAAGGATAAAGAACGTCATTTGTACACCCCATAAAAATAAACGTATAATAAACCGAAATGGACCGTACAAACCGCACATACATACGTCGACGCTATTTCTGGACCGCGAAATTAAAGGTGTACACGCGTGTACATTTCGTAAAATCCCGGTTTATATACGACTTTCCTGGCAAGATGATTAATGGATGCGGTCGGTACGCGACCCGTTACCGTCACGATGAAAACTCCGCTCCGCAGTAGGAAAATAAGAGAAAATCGAGGAAAATGTTTTCCTCCCGGAAACGGTTAATGAGATAAAGCCAATTTCTTCGTTTGATTTGTCTCTGGTTTAAATGCATATTTTTAACGTGAGAAAAGAGACCAAAGTACTATCTGATTCTGTATAGTGTGTTATTCTTGCAACATTAATCATACATGAGATATAGTAATGAGATAAGTTTACTGCCTAGGAATTTTCCAATAGATTAATAGAAACTAAGTTATTTAACAACACCTTAATTCAATAATTTTGCTAAAGCTGTCAGGTTACCAAAAAAAAATGTTAGGAACGTTTTTGTACAACAGGATCTAATCTACAATTTTTTATAAAAGGTAAAAAACTAAAATAAAAGGTAAAATCTACAAGTTCGTTCTTTAGGAATTTTGTATTAGCATTAACTGAAACTAAGTTATTTCACGATAACCTGCTGGTGAAATCTACTACCCGAAACTTCTCGAAAACAAGAATTGGCAACATATAAATTCTTCTTCCTTTCTAGTCTTTCTCCTTAATGACCTCAACTGCCTGGAAGAAATTATTGATTTTTAAACAAAAATACGACAATTCCTTAATTTTGCTCTTTTTCTTGCCCCTCTTTTTCTTCTTCCTTAAGTGCCTTAATGAAATTAATGAATTTCCTTACAGGCAGTTGAGTTACTACAGCTTACAGCTCTTCTAGTCTTTCTTCTTGTTGACCTGAATTTCCTTGAAGAACTTTTATTACTAGGGGAAAGGTCCCTATATTGGACCACCTAACAAAATACCTCTATAAAATGAAATTTTGTGAATCAAATTGTAACAAAAAAATTGTACATGACTTTAGGACTGTTATAAATGTATAGAGCTTACAAAACAGGCTAAAACCTGTTCCTGTGGTTAGCAAAAAAAAACAAATCAAAATAGAGTCATTGGTACAATTTAGGATACTGGTTTCCTATTTTGAACCGCAAGTTCCCTAAATTAAACCATGTCTATGTTTTTTTATTTTTAATGAAAATACGCTTATTAAACTATTCAAATACAGTACAAAACTAAATGTAATTCTGAGATTAATTTACTAATATACATATAAGCCTAAAATATTGGGTGTATAAAAGAAAAAAATCAGTCACTGTCAGACTCGCAATTTATACATTCATAGAACTCAGTATTGCGACCAGTGGTGCACTTTAATTGTGCCCACTTCTTGCACAAAACACAGCGTATCCACTCTTCCCCTGGACCAGATTGCAAAAATGGAGATAGGCAAACGAGGCCAAGGCACTCTTCGTCTTCCGATTCCGATTCACTTGATGACTTTTGCGGCAGACGGCGTTTTCCCTTATCAGATTTAGAACTGTCCCTTGAAGGTCGGCTTTGAAGAAGAAAATACCTTTTTAACGATTTGAGGAGGTGCCACTTTCTTATGTTGTTTTTCTTCAAGGGCATCCTTGTAGGGGCTACTAGTTATTATTGTCGTAGAACTGGAAGCTGCTGTGCGCGATTTTCGCTTTAAAATTGGTAGAGAAGATATTTCAGAAATGGATTTTCTTTTTTGGGGCGATGGCGATGGCTTGGAGCGTGAGAGCTCTACCGATATATCTGAGGATGTGGAGGCATGTTGGGATAGGCTGTTGATGTTAGTAGAAGTTCTCTGGGACATTTCGTTTACTGAAGAGGTAATGTTGTCTTTTGGCGCATTTGTAGGCTCGATGTTCACAATGGAAAGGCAACGAAATCACTGTCATCAAACACATTTTGATCTAAAGGCCATATGCTGCATTTCGCAAATCCGCTTATAGCATTTCCCAGTGATGCAGCTTTTGCATATGCTTCTCCCAGTATTTGTGAATAATTTACTCGTTATCCAGCCCGATTCTGAGCAAGCAAATTCTGTTCTGTTCAGTTTCTAGAGGTGCGCCTTCTTTGAGTTCATCTTTGAATCTTATTTGCTTGAATTTAAGCATTGGTGGGACCTACATACCAGCAGCGTTAATGCAGCAAACACATGTCGTGTTTACTCCACTTTCTCCGCTTGTAAGAGATCCTGTTTGATGCTTACCCTTCTGTCCAATTATTTTTTGCGGTCTCTGGACTGTAGAAAGGTCGGTCTCATCGACATTATATATCTCCGACGGACCAAACTTATGTTTATCGTAAAGAGCAGTAAGGCAATTAAAAAAAGCTTAACTTTTTTCTTGCTGAACCCTACAGCCCTCGCCGCTGAAGTTGCCTCCGGCTGGCGAAGCGATAGCTCTTTGTGTCTAGACATAAAACAATAATACCACTTTTTGCCCGCTCGTCCATTTTTAAACCTGTGCAGAATTCCATTCGATTCGGCGACATCGTATGCGAGTTTCCTTAAATCACTACGAATGATTCCAAACAGCCTTCTTTCAAGCTCTAGAACATGCTTTTCTATCTCTTCCTCAATTTCTGGTGGAAGATCTGCGGCTCGTCCAATTTTTTTTTCACTTCCATGAACATGTTTGTTTTTGTCGCCAATTCTGCGTTTTAAAGTTGCCTTCGGTATTTTATACCTTCTCGCTATTTCGTTTAAACCTATACCTCCATTTTGATGGGCAATTAAAGCTCGTTTTATATCTTCCTCGTTCCATTATCCATATTTTCCACGTTGTGACATATTTACCTTGAAGAAAAAAAAAGTTGCTTAATTTGGACCGGCCCTAAATAAGAATTATTAAGTGGTTCAATTTAAGATAAAATAGCTGTTTTTAAAACGGTTTTGTTGTGAAAAACAGGTAAACTATTAGGCGAAATAATAGGTGACAACATGTTTAAAATATATACATAGACAGATGACAAAGTTACTTACCAGTAAAAAAAATAAAGCCCTAAGAAGCTAACAGCAAAATTACATCAGCCAGCACGAAAACATAACACATGTCATTTCCCGAATTATCCGAACTGTACAGATCTCTTGTTTCGGGCTGCGGCTAGCAAATATATAAGCTAGATCTATCGGCCAACAAATGGCGCCTGGCTCAGTTTTTATTCGAATAAAGGCGATGGTCCAATTTAAGAGCCGGTCGAAAATAGGGACCTCTCCCCTATATATTTATTTTGTATATATTGTATATAATATATTTGAACTTCTTCTTTTTCATCTTCTTCCTCTTCTTCTTCTTTAAGTACCTTAAAGAAATTAGCATTTAATTGCAGACAGTCGAGTTACTACAGCCTACATTTCTTTTAGTCTTTCCCTTTTATAACCTCTACTGCCTGGAAGAAATTATTTATTTTTGTTTTACATACAACTACTGTATTTTATCTTGCACGTCTTCTTTTCCTTCTTCGTCATCATCATTTTCTTCTTCTTCTTCTTCTTTTCAGTAGTTGAAGTCTTCGTTGTTATGGACAGAATCTTAAAAGAATTTTGCACATTGAGATCGGCGTTGTACAAGGTTTCTGAACAATTTTAAACCACATCGTTGGATTGGTAATAACGGTCCTATAAGTTGGCCTGCGAGATCGTCTGATATAATATCCATGAATTTCTCCATGTGGGGTTTTATTAACCACCAGGTTGTGTTATTCTTGCAACATTAAGCATACATGGACATTAAGCATCATTGGAAATTTGTTTCACGTCAGCAGACCTTCCTTGGAACAGTAATTCAACTTTTAAAGTAAAATATGACAGTTTGAATTTTGCTTCACGTCAGACAATTAAAAAAAACATTACGGGATTTACGGGAACTGTTTTTTTTTGACAATAACTTCCTGGTCAGACCTATTACCCAAGTAACAACGCCTAAATTTCAAAAATTTCTCGAAAATTGTATTGCTTACATAAAATGTTCTTAAGAACATTTTTGTACAGCAGGATCTAATTTACAACTTTATTTTTTAAGAATTTTTTGTTAACATTAACACAAATCGATTTATTTAGAAAAGAGTCCCAGTGAGAAATTTTTCGAAAACTATTGGATTTAATAAAAAAATCCTAGGAACATTTTTATACAACAGAACATTATAATTTACTATAAGTTTACTTCCTAGGAATTTTTCAATAGATTAACAGAAACTGAGTTATTTGACAAAAAACCTGTTACTCAGACTTACTACCCAAGTGACAACACCTAAATCTAATTATAAAATCAATTAAAGTTTGGCTAGCAGAAACGGTTCTAGTTGGTGTTATGACTATCTGTGAAAATCCATTTCTAAATATTATGTCAATTACATTTGTTCCATTAAAGTCACTAACTTCATCTAGGTATTGATAAAAAAACTCTAAAAATTTAGCATCATCTTTGTTAGGTCGATGATATAAAACAGAACACAAATACTTATCACGAGACACAGACATTTCATAAGACAGTAACCAGACATAACTTTCAACACATACTACTTTTCTAATTCTATATTTAATATCACGCCTAATTAATGCTAAGATCCCTCCTGTTCTTCTGTTATTACTTGTACATACATTGCTCTAATTTATACCCATCTATGACCAGCTCACATGACTCAATATCGGGAGTTACGTGAGTCTCGCTTAAAGGAATGATCTTTGGTTTCTAATTGTTAAGGCTACGGTTATAGTGCATGCGTGTTCTGACGAACTGGCGTTCGGACGAACTCGTCAGAACACGCGCGAACAAACAAATAAACAGCAGCAAACTATAGTGGTTACGTTAGGAGCGAATTGTTCGGCCGAACCCGCACGAATTCGTCAGAAGAATAGATCTTTCAAATAATTTTGTTTTTTCGGACGAATGTAAATGCGAATTTGAATTGTAAAAGTATGGACGTGGATAAATTAATTAGTTTAGTTCTTGAAAACAAAAGTTTATGGGACATGAAGGACAAAAGTTACCATAATAGAGATCAATCTCGACAAAAATGGGAAAAGATTGCACAGGAAATGAATACAAGTCGTAAGTATTACATTAGGTACATTAATATTACATATATTCCATAGTACTTACATTAAATTAGAAATGAGTTTAGGAATTTAGGTTTAATTATTAATTAAAAATGTTATACTGAAACTGCACCGCCCCTGCTGGGCTCCAAAAGTAATTTTTATAAATGTCTCTTACTTGAGCCGCTGTTGCCCCGTAGCGATTGTATCGCCTTGAAACAGATGTCTTTTTATTGAGACCATGTTGTTCTTGTGTCAGTACTGGGACTCCTTCCATGTCGATAATTACATTATGCAATAAGGTTGCACTTTTCACTAGAATGTCAACTTTTTCAGGATACATCTGAAGTTCTGTTTTTAAAAATCTCCATTTACTAACTAATATCCCAAACGCACATTCAATACAGCGCCGAGCTCTAGACAATCTGTAGTTGAATATCCGTTCTTCACGGGAAAGATTCTGTTTTGAATATGGTTTTAACAAATACGACTTCAACGGATAAGCGTCGTCACCTAATAGTACAAAGGGCGCCATAATTTTTGTTGATGGTATATAGTCGTTATCTGGGATATTAAACGTATTTTGCTCTAAATGTTTATAAACGTTCGAAAGCGAAAATATGCCTCCATCGCTTTGCTTTCCGTAAGCTCCCACATCTACAGTCACAAATCTATAACTGGCATCCGATATTCCTTGTAACACTATTGAAAAATACTGTTTGTAATTATAATATAACGATCCTGAATTTTGTGGGCATTTAATTCTGATATGTTTTCCGTCAATGCAGCCAACGCAGTTAGGAAAATTCCATTTTGTGAAAAAGTCTTTTGCTATAGCTTTTAAATGTTCTGTAGTAGGCATAGGCATGTGTTTTTCCCGAAAGCTATTCCATATTGATAGACATGTTTCATAAACAATTAATCGTATTGCACTATGGGAAATTCTATATGAAAAACTGAGTGCCCTAAAAGACATCCCCGTAGATAGATACCTAAAAAAAATATAATATGATAATAATAAAATTTTAAAGTGAACATCTTCTATTAAATTTTTTTTTATTTCAGTAGAAACTGTCAAAAATAAGTGGCGTGGTCTAAGAGACACCTATCGCAAAGAATTTAAAAAATGCACAGAAACTCGATCGGGCCAAGAAGGGGGCAGAGGAAAAGAATCGACATGGCCGTATTATACAGCTATGCTGTTTCTGAAAGATCAATTCGCCCCTAGAATTATGCAAAGTAGTATTCCAGAACCCGAGGCTGACGGAGAGCTTGAAAACGATGTTGGAGAATTCGATGATAGCAGTGAAGATGACTTGGATGATGAGTCACAGTTGAGCGCAATTGCATCAAGTAATTCCAAAACAGAGAAAAACTTTCGGTCACAATCACAGCGTGTAGCCCCCGACAATCCCGACATAACTCCTCAGACTAAACGTGCCAAAATTGCAAAGTCAAGTGCTTTTTCCAAGCTTCTGGAAATTGAACAGAAAAAGTTGGAGGAATTTAAAAAGAAAAACGCTCCGGTTACCAAGAAAGTAGACCAAGAAGATGCTGATTATCATTTTTTGATGAGCTTGTTGCCATACCTTAAAAATGTGCCAGAAGAGAGGAAAATGATCGTGAGAAATAAGCTGCAGCAAGTATTTTGCGATGAGCAATATTTTCAACAACAAAAAAGCTGTGGAAACACCTATCCATCTTCACACTATTCATATTACAATAAATCTTCAGAGCCAATGCATAACACTAGGCCGACTTCTTCATGTTCCCTCCTGACTACCCCTTCTGGACCTAGCAGTGTAGAAACCGCAGAGCATGACAATATTAATACCTACACAGACTTAGCAACATTTTTTTCCTCACATAACCCTGGACCGTAATAGGATTTCGTATAAACTTTTTCAAAATGTATTAACAGTATTATTTTGTATTTAAAAAATATGGTTTGTAGATAAGAAATAAGAAGTTTTATTCCTTTGACAATCAACTAAGGAAGTATTTGTAAGTATTACTAAGTACAGACTTACCTCAAAGTTAGGGCCAATCTTTCTCTAGCTGATATGCATTCTCGAAAGTTTGATTGCTTAGTTATACTTTCTTCGATCCCCTCTAGGATATAGTTGAAAGTTTGTATTGACATTCTAAAGTATTCGAAAAATTTTTCTGGTTGGCGTAAAAGTTCTTCAAATAGGGTGTGAAATTCACCATTAATATTCCTTGAAGCAAACATTTCGTTTATACATATAGTCCTTTCATTCATTAACAACATTTTTAACAAAGGACTTTCTAAAAACAGATAATCGTCCACGTCATCCATCACGGATATTTTGCGACGGCAACAAAACCAGTAAAAATTAAAATCAGTTCGTCACAATACGCAAACAAACTAACCACTTTTGTTCTGACCAAGAATTCTGACGTTTTCGGCCGAACGCCAGTTCGTCAGAACACGCATGCACTATAACCGTAGCCTAAGGCTTCGCTACCTATCTTCTAGCCACACAGCTGAGGGACAGCGGTGAGAGACGCGGTAGTAATAAATGTCTTATTTTAGAACGGTTGATAAAATTTCAGGCACCCTCTTACGCCGGGATCCGATGTAATTTCAGGGTTGGCCTACATAAATTTGGTGCAGGTTATGCAAGTATAATTATATACCTGCATTACTACCTAATAATGCTATCCTATATGCATTTTGGGTTTTTTTTTGTTTAGTGCGTGATAGTTCCGGGATGTAGCCGTGTGGTTTCGTTGCGATCATTTTTTGCATTTTATTTTGGTGGTTACATACTGAAAAGTGTTCCTGTGTTTTCATTAGTATTTTTTTTGAAATACTTGTAAAATATGGATGCTAAAAGAAAAGGATTTGAAGGCCGACTTAAGTTAAATGCAGTTAGAAAACGTCCAGGTCCGAAAAAAGGACATATTGTAAGTATATATGTAATTACAATGTTTTTTGTTTTCATAATTATAATTTTTAATGTCCGTTAAATTATCATTGCTCTTTGGTAAGAAATAAAAAAAAATACGATTCGCACCGAAGCACTATGTTGGCAGAATCATGACGTACGCATTGTTCATTTTAGAGAAATTTAAAATATAATGTTTATTTAACAATTTAACGTAAATAGTTTTTTTATTGGTCCTTTGTTTTTTCTTTAATCTGCCTAAACATTACCTGTCCATTTTAATAGACATTGGGACTTAATCACCACAATTTGTTATTACCGTCTTTTTGTTTGTTTTAGCTGTATTCGGCCGAAAATAGTTTTTGAGGCCTGGAGAAGACGACGAAAAGTTAGAAAAAATTTTGAATCTTATCCAGGACGACTCAGACTGTGGAATGTCCGACGACGAAGGGAAAACCGAAGATCTGGATATTGAAAACAACCAGCAAGAAGATGAGGCTGAAAATGTTGAGTCTAGCAGTGAAGATGAGGAGGACAACCTTCCTCTTAGTATCGTTAAAAATAATTTAACAACTTCCAATGAAGTTCCAACTTCTTCAAGGAGAGCTGTTTGGAAGAAAAATCCTGTATTCTCACCTCAGGAATTTGGAGATTCCTCTCCTGCTGAATCTGATTGTGAAAGTCGAAGTACATGGGCCGCAAAAGACTACCTCGCAATGTATATTGATGATGAACTTTTTCAAACAATGTGTGACTGTACAAATGCTAGGTATGTTGAATTAAAAGGATTAAAAGGATCTCTGAAACTTACGTTAAATGAGATAAAACAATTTTTTGACGTAGTATGCCTAATGTCCTGTTTAAAGTATCCAAGGATTAGACTGTATTAGGCCAAAACAACTAGAGTTTCAGCGATTGCAGATGCTATGGCCAGAGACAGATTTTTTGCGATAAGGAGCAAGGCAAAAATACATTTTTGGAAAATACAGCTAAAAATCTTGGCATTGGGCCGTCTGCTGTTGTTCGGTTGGTAGAGACTTTACTTCCAGGATCACATACTTACCACGACAGATATTTTACAACCATTCCACTCCTTGAATACCTCCATGAACGGAATTTGTATAGCACTGGTACCATAATGAAGTCACGTGTACCAGCAGCTGTTCACTTGACACCTGACAAAACGTTGGCAAAAATGGCTCGTGAAACCTCGGAACAGTTTAAAAGGGAGGATGGCAAGTTGGTTGTTGTTCAATGGTATGATTTAAAATCTGTTCTAATGGCATCTACGGCTTTAGGAAGTCAACCAATCAATGAGTGCAAGCGATGGTCAAAAAAGATGGGAAATAACTCCAAGTCCCAAGACCTGAAATTGTGGCAAAATACAATGACTGTATGGGTGGAATTGATCTCATAGATAGAATGATCAGCTACTACAGAATTCAAGCAAGGTCAAGAAAATGGACAGTAAGAACAAATTTCTATTTTTTTGATTTGGCAATGGCAAACTCTTGGGTTCTTTATCGGAGAGATAAAGCATTTTTTAAAACACATCCCCGAAAAGTTCAGCAATTTCTTGAATTCAAAATAGAGATTGCCACATACTTGCTAACAAGACAGCCTGATGCTGCAATTGACATGCCACGAAGTATGGCTACTAGAAAAAACCCAGCAGGAAATATCATGGTTGACTCTTTATTTCCAAATTCAACTAATAGAAAAAAACGCGAACATTTTCCTGAAATAGATTCTGAGGTAAAAAATTTTGTAAGATGCAAATTAAAAAATTGTAATAAAAAAACTAAATTTAATTGCGAAACTTTTTTATGCATAACAAGTAATAGAAACTGTTTCAAAGAGTTTCATTCTAAACAATTTTGAAATAACTGCATTTTTCGTTTTTTTTTTCAGTAAAACTTGTATTTTTTTTAATTTTGCATGCAGAAATATAATATTTTCTGAATTCTTAAGCTATGTTGACATTATATTTTTATTTTTAAAATGTTAATTTAAAATGAAACATGTATTTCTTATTTTAAGAATTTAAAATATTTTTGTTTATTCTATTTTTTCTAGGGATTAAGACCCAATTTCCACTTAAATGGACACCAGTTTTTTTGTTAACTATAAAAAAAAATAAAAAAAGTTATTAACAAAAGTTGTTTCTTTTTACACTTTTAAACGAAATTTAAAAGGATTTTTTTTTCCTAAAAAAAAACACCTCTGGGTCCCAGGAGGATTAGGAACGAAAAACTAAATAAAACCATATATTAGGAACGAAGAACTGGAATAAAAAAACGCCCAAAAGGGTTTCTATAAAACGAAAGAGGAACAAAACAAGCATATTATCCCACCTTTATCTGCAACACCTTGGACAGGGTGAAATACACCCCTAAAATCTTAAATAGAAAGGAGAGTTTTTTTTAAATCATTTCCTTTTCAAGAATTGCCAAATAGAGAATAAAACCCTTAAATTCATATAATTTTTACCATCCAAGAAATTTGGAATTTAAGAGAGATTGATAGAAAACTGGAATAATCCTGTATTTTTTAGGCTATTTTAATAATAGTGTTGATTTAATTTAATAGGCTTTAGTGATTTAAATTTTTATTAGCAGCGCAATTAATTAATTTAATACATTTATTAAATTAATTTACTGCCATTTTCATAAAATCATAATGATTAATCAAAACACGAGCACAACTTTTTTCTTAAAAAATAGTCGGTACCTAGATGATTCAAATATGCCTTGACTAGCATATAGATCTGATTCCAATATGACTCTTATATTTAAATTTAAATAAAATATTTAGAATACGAACCTAAAAACTGCCTCATCTCATCAAGTATCAAGTACTCATATAATCAGCAGAGGCCGCCACGTCGCCGTCGCTGCTAGTAAAAATGCACTTGTAAGGCTCTCGAAATCCGCGAATATTTCAGCAATGGTTTAACTTTTTTTTTTAAATTTGACTAGCCTTTAGACTAAGGTTTGATCGATGTCTATAATTATGTTTAAACTTAATTTAAAATTTATAATTACTCTTAAATGGCGTTTAAATATTAACAATGTTTGATTAACAAATTTATATATTTCTAGGCATATCCTCAGATTTTCATATAATTACGGACATGTGTTGATCCTTTATCCATAAAATAAAATAAAAAATTGAGTCAAAAAGTTTAACGGTTTTCAAATTATACCTGGATTTCTAAATCCTTAAAATGATATTTTCGCATGGCCGTGATGCGGAGCCTTAATTAAAAGATTAATGTGATCCTTGTTGTTAATGTACCCTTGACAGTTAAAATAAAGCATTAAATACAATAGTTTTATCTAACTTACACTCCTTAACGTCATGATCACCACTACATTTTCCACATGTTTTACTGCCCTTACACTCTTTTGCCATGTGTCCATAACGGCAACACTTAAAACACCGTTTAATATTATAGTCATTAAAAACGACACAACGGTTCCACCCAATATTCATTCTTTCCCTCTCAATAAAATGATTATATGTTAGGGAGTCTGTTTCCGTTATTAAATTAAACTTTTTATCTACTATCTTAGTTTTACGCAAAATATTTAATTTTGTTTCTAAACTCCTACGTATTACATTTTTTGCTTTTCAATTTTTGCAATAATTTCTGCATCATCTAACGGATGTTCAGACTCATTTATTCCGACCACTTTTAGTCGCTTTTCCAAGACTTTAGGCACATTAACAGTATAGTTGTCGCCCATTTTAGTTTGTACTTCAGTCTGAATAATACCAATATTCTTTTCATTGCCACATTTAAGAATTATTCCTCCGTTCTTTGTGGGTTTACCCAAAGACAAACCCGCACCAATCTCAGCTGGATTAACTTTTGCTTCGTGTTTTTATCAGCCTCTTTTGGTTTAACTACCAATATTTTATTATCATTCTGCAATACCTTTGCATGTGACATTGAATTCCTTACCACTGAAGCTGATGTAGACACTACTTTTGTTACTTTAAAGCTAGCGATTTCTTCGCTTAAGAGTAAATCCACCTTTTCACTTAACTCCTTAGTCTTAGCCACCAAAAATTGTAAGGTATTACTAATTTCATTTGCAGAGTATTGATCTATAAAATCATCGACACGGCTGCGTTTTCTAGATCTTTCGTTTCTGGGTGCATCGGTAATTGATCTACCTTCACCTAAAGGTTCACATCCTTCGCATTTCCAAGTGGCTTTTTTCATGTGGAAACCACGCATGTCCACATTAGCACATTTTCCATGATAATAATATTTGCACACAGAACATTGAATAATAGACTTCACATCTTCAAAGACCAATTTACACTTAATACAACTGATCATGTGATGGGCAAATAAATTGTTGGAAGTCTCCATTATACAGACAAAAAAAAACAAAACACTTAAAAGCTCATAAAAAAACCGTTTTCAATAAAAAAAAAACATGAGTACAGGCGCTTAAAATTTAAAAGAAATATATTTTTGGTTTTTCTGTAATAAATAGAAATTTTCGCACTCCTCAGACTTTTTTCAATGGTCCTATAGATTTTTTTTCGCTTAACTCAACTTTTGAAAACACTTGTCTCTATCGATTTAAAAGCAGCATGTATCGCAAAAATAAAAATTTCAAAATGTCTCGTACATTTTCGGAAAATGGATTTTTTTTAATTCACTGTATGGAAAATAAAATCAAAATTTTTTTTTCACGAACCTTTAGTTTTCTTTTGATGAAAAAATTGATATGTGATTTTTTAAAAAAATATGGCTCTACAAAAAATACCCCTGAAAAATTAAAAATTAAAAAAAATATATTTTTTGGTTTTTCTGTAACAGACAGAAACTTTTGCCATAAACAAATACAACCATAACAATTTCCAATTTTTTTACCAATTTTTGGCCAAAAAACAAGAAATTCCATTAAAGGTACCTTCCAGTCTTTCCACTTTTTTTATTAATTTATAAATGCTATTTATCGCAAAAATAAAAGTTTTTTCATGGATTTAAAAAAAATGGCTTTTTTTCCTTTCATTTTCAAAGAACAACAATCAGTGATTATTTATGATTTTCTCCGGTTATATGGAAAATAAAATAAAAATTTCATTTTGTAGTGATGTCTTTTATTTTAAGCATTTTTTGTATGGATTGGTAGTTGTTTTGTAAAAAATCTAAATGCGATGAAATTTTTTATTTCATGTTTGGCCTAAAAACCAAAAATCTCCCAATAACTTCTTTCCCGTTCGTTTTTCGAAAAAAAAGCGTTCATTGACCATCTGTTACAAATAAATAAACACCCTAATAAATCACCAATCATTTTTCCACCTAATGCCATCCTCTTTAATAAACCACCTTCGGTTACTTTAATATGCATTATATGGTGTAAAATAGCACTAAAACCCCACTAAAGATAAGACTTCGAATGAATAAATTTCATCTTGGGCATGTTAACGGCCTACCATATGACAATGGGACGCCAAAGCCATTTTTTAAATGGGTTCGGGAAAAATCCATTACTCATATATTATATTACAATACAACATGAAGAAGAAAGCAAAGAAGAAGAAGAAAACAAGAAGTGAGCATTGTTATCGGGACTGCGAATTTATTTCGGCAGATAATAACACCTTCGGCCCCCGAGGGGCCCACATTGCCGATTTGCATAAAACAACCTTTATGGTGTCTTATGTGAATAATTACAGACGTAAGTTTGGTTTTAATTACGTGTTGGGTGTTATTGTTTCGCTTAATAATACTAAAGGGCATCGCTTCTCTAATGGTAACTTATAAATTAATAAAAATTGTGGCATTTTTATTTTAACTCTTCTATCGCATTTCACTTCTTATTAACGTCCTCAATCGCGAGTTACAAAAAAATCAAAGGTTACTTCTTTAAAATTAAAGGGGTGTGACCTTAATATAATTTAATAATAGAAAATATATGAATATTAAATACTTTAAATTATTAATTAATTTTGAGAATGCCCCCTCTACCTCTGGAATCCATGTATTATTAAAATCAACCGAACAAGTAGCTAAGCATTTATCATCATTCAACATTATAAATGCACTTTCCTTTAGTTCACTTAATCTTGAAATGGGTTTCTTGGCTAAAACTGAGAAAGCATTCCTATAAGTGACGTAATACCCAATAAAATAAGTAGCTCACTGTGAATTCGTCACAATACAGATTTTACTTATTACTTATATAGTGACGCTCCTTAAAGATGAGATTTATGAGACTGAAATGAAGAGTCAGATGTTTTTCTCACTAGTGCTATTCCAGTATCAATACAATGTTAAAATTTCCTAATCAATTTCCAAACAACTCCGTGGGTCCACCCCCCCCGATATTTTTCCTGCTTCCGGCGGCTAATTTCCAAAGTTTTCAAAGAATATTAAGTAGATAATTTATCCTTTGAAAACAAGGATGGCAGGGGGGTCCAATAAAATCAATGTTATTCGACCATTTCGTATTCCAAACACGATTTGCCGCCCCGATGACTTCCCCCATGCAGACTCTTTTTTTCTCCCTCGTTTTCGTTTTGGAGATTTCTATTTATTTTTCACGTAAAAACATTGTTTCTCTTTATTTATTTACATACATTAGAGGGAGATAACCTTACACTTGAAATGCACCGTCAGGAACGGACGCTTGTGCTTATTGCTTTCTTAACGATTTTTTTTTATCCGACAGAAGGGTTTATTATAAAAAGGAATGACAGTTTATCTCTTTTCTTTTTATATTTTAAAAGAATGCGGAAAACTGGAAAATCCAATATTTAGAAAGTAAACTTATAAAATAGATAAGTGGAACTAGTGGCTAATGGTGCTCGGCACAAGACTTTAAAAAAAAAAAAATAAGAGTGATTAGAATTTAGGTGTTGTCACTTGTATAGTAAGTTTGACCAGCAAGTTTGTGTCAAATATCTCAATTTGTGCTAATATTATTAAAAAACTGTTGGAAAGTAAAGTTTTTAAGAAATTTTAAAGAAAAAACCGAAATAATTTTCAATTGCCTTAAAGAACCTAGAAATCGCCTTTAATCTGCTAAAGGAAACCAGAAATTGCTTTTAACTGTCTGGATATTATTTAGTATTTTGGGATTTTATCTTTCTTTCCAGAAAGTTATTTTTTGTATCTATTGTGTAAATCTAGGGTGTTCTATTTGCCATGTGTAACCATTGCTATTTCCGAAACTATTGGGCGGTTAAATTAGAGAAAAATTGCCAATTTTATTGCTTATTCTAAATCCTTTTACAGCGTTGCAAAATGTTTATTAGTTCGTAAATTACAGGATGATTTATAAAAAACGTTAAATTTTATTTTAATTACAAAGTTTTATAATTTTTTGTGCTCTACAAAACCTCACCTTTAATTTTTTTTATGACGTTTGATATCTCGGCAATCAACTTCTTTTTTTTAAAATCCGGATCTGCAAAAGTATTTTTTATTCCCTTTAAAATGATGCATCTCATTTTTACGTTTCCCAACGTTCCGACGTATTAATAACCATCATCAGGAATTTTTCCTTAATGCGGGCCTGATTTTTTTAAATGGTAAATTAATTACTTATTAATACAGTAAAAAGTTTATTTTTAAAAATATAAAAGTGGTAATATTAATAATAATTCAATTTTAGTTTTTTTAAATAACCTTCAAAGAATGTACAATTTATTTAGCTGTCATCAATTTAATTATTCAACAATCATGTGCAAAATACATAAACATCGATTTAAAAAGATAAATATTACAACAATGATCTGTCAAACTTTATAATAAATTAATTTTTAATTAACTTATTTGAAATAAATAAAGGCTAATAAATGACATGTACCTAACTATGAAATTTTATTGCAGGCTCCTCCTATTTTTAAACTTAGGTCCTCTGAATTTTAACGCGTAGTTTGATAAACCCGGTCCTTAATAAAACCCCATATGGAAAAATCCATGGGTGTTATATCAGGTGATCTCGCAGGCCAACTTATAGGACCGTTACTACCAATCTAGTGATGTGGTTTAAAATTGTTCAGAAGCCTTGTACAACCCCGATCTCAATGTGTAAAATTCTTTTAAAATTTCGTCTATAACAACGCAGACTTCAACTACTGAAAAGAAGAACTGCAAGATAAAATACATGAGTTGTATATAAAACAAAAATAAATAATTTCGTCCAGGTACTTAAAAAAGAAGAAGAAGAAGAAGAAGTTCAAATATAATATGTACAATATAGTAGGGGAGACCGAGGATACATGGGACAAATTTGATTAAATGATTTCTAACTTTTTTTAGAAGAAATCTCTATTCATAAGGTTTTATTAATGTAATAAACAAACTTTTGTCATAATATAATTACTACATAGCATTATCCAAATAAATTTAAAAATTTTTTTAAACCGGGATCAAAAATTTTTGGTCATTTGTCCAATGTATCCCCTGCTCTGGGGTAGTAATGGACATATTATGGGGATATTTTGGACATTCATTTACTAATAAAGACAAAAAGTCTTAGAGTAAATATTTATTTAGGACGCAACAAATTTTCAACTTTTATTTAAGTTAAACTAAATTCTGTCAAATCTGCGTTGAAATAAATCGAATCTTTGAAACGAGGACGCCTGTCTTCAATACCTCTTGGAAGCACAGCTATTACTTCTCCGAATGTTACAGAAGAAGATTCTTCTTCTGTAATTTTGAAGCGATTTGATGGAATCATTCTTTTAAAAAATCGAACCTGAAATCCGTCGAAAAGTTTTCGTTCTACCCGAGCAACATAATTTCTTCCAGAAAATGGTGTTTTTCCCGGAACTTTGACAACAATGAACCCGCCTTTTTCTACATCGTGGGTATCCTGAACTGTCTCTTTTTCTTTCTCCCACTCTGAGGAGGAATCTTTTGTTAGTTCTTCATTTATCTCTTGATCACTAGAGTCACTTTCTACTAGAACTTTTCTCTTAATCTCCTTAACCTTTTTTGGAGGAGGCTTCTTTCTTGCCAATAATTCTTCTTTTTCTGGTAAATATCATACATTTTCCTCTTTTTCTTCCTTTTCTCATAGATTTTCGGGGTTCCGCCTTTGGATAAGGACTTATTTTGTCTGGTGTAATAAAGTTAGATATATTTAAAGGACTTTTAGCAGTCCCAGTAACGCTAGTGCTAGGAATTAGGTTTTCATCTAGGTTTTCTGTTTCGGCGAAAATACAGCTTCCACCAGATTGATTGGTAATGACATCTGGAGCAGGTCGATCTGAAACTGACGAACACAAAAACGCGTGTTCTTGAAATATGTCCCGATCAAAAGGAAAAATTCCACTTTTACGAAAGCCAGACTTTATATTTTCTGGTGTAGCAGCACGATCCCAGGCCTCTGAGCATAGCTCCGCAAGTGAGTAAATAGAAAGAGTTTCATTTGGATGGGAATTGGCAGCTTCGGAAAAATATCTCTTGAAAGGTCCAAAAACAGATCGGTCAAGAGGTTGTAATTTATTTGATGTATGCGGAGGTAAGGTCAAAACTTCAATACCATTTTCTTTGCAAAATGTTATGCCATCATCACTTAAATGGGATTCATGGTTATCCAATATCAGTAACACGGGGTTATTTTTACTACATCTGATATTTCGCTGGAAAAACTGAAGAACTTTAATAAAATTATCTGTTGTCATCCAGCCAGATTTATTTACAAGACCCATAGATCCTTGCATAGCTCCAGACATCATGCGGTGCTCGTCAAAACGTATTCTGGGAAAAATCCATACTGGTGGTAATGCATTTCCATTTGCACATATTATTCCAACTTGGGTTACTAGCTCACCGCGTTCTCTAGATTGCTTTTCTCCCTTTTTTCCTACAATTTTTTCAACAGGCGATACTGTAGTAACCCCTGTTTCGTCTAAATTAAAAATTTGGCTTGCCTCGTAGTTATGCCGGCTGCAAACAGTTTTGAGCTTGCCAAAGAATTCCCCAACAACTGTTTTGTTAAACGCCGTCATACGAGCAAGAGATGTTGCTTCCGGTTTTCGAATTGAGAGTTCTGGATTTCTCCTCAAAAAACCGGCAAACCTCGCCAACCATTGCTTGTGTTGCCTAAGAATCCGGGATTAAAAGCTTATTTCGAGACGCAAACTGAAATGCTAGTTGTCTAGTTTTTTTTGGAGTTAATCCATAGAACATAGATGAACATTTAAGTAAATATTCAGCTAATGCTTGTTCCATTTCCGGAGAAAAAATTTGACGATGTTTAAAATTTGGTTTTAAAGATACATTTTCTATCCCCTTTTTCACATAAATAGCTAAACGAGACTTAGTAACATTATACCTCTCCGAAACTTTTCGCAAGTTACCAATATTATTTAAGACATCCTCTACAGCTCTTCTTAGATCTCCTTCAGGGAATTCCCTGTCGGTTTTCTTTTTATACTTTCTCACCATCTGAAATAAAAAAATTAAAACATTCTGGGGATACAATGGACAATAGGGGATACTATGGATATCCGTACATTGTATCCCCCATTGACCCTATAGTAAAATTATTCTTTTTCCTAGAAAACTAAACAAGCAATTTCAATTATTTGTTTCTTATAACCATATTCTATAATGCACATCACCACTAAAATAATTAGATATTAAAAAGTGTTGCATAGAAAATAATAAATGGTTACATTACTTACCGTAAAAGTTACAAACAGACTGGCTGAAACAGGAAAATATCGATAAAAATAACCACACTCAATGCTTGCTACCTTGCATAGAGTAATTAAAAGTATGTAAGTATTTAAAATGTAAGTAAAAGTATGTAATTAAAATTAAATACTGAAAAAAAAGATGGAAGTTGGTCTTAAAGGATACATGGACCACTTGGCCCAGTCTGAATTTCTAGACACCTGTAATTTTAAAAAAATGTAAATATACCTAATAAAAAAAGAAACAAAATTTAATAAACTCCAAAAAACACTTTAACAACATGTTATGTTTATAACATATGGATGTTATGTTTATAACATCCCATAACAAAAAATAAAAAATGTATTTCATAATAAATAAAATATAAAATAGGAATCCCAAAATAACTGACCAAAAAGTAATTTATAAAAAAAAATAACTTAAAAATATACAATATAAAAACACTTTAGCAACAAAACATAACAAGGAACATAATTCTATATAAAAAGAAAATCAAAATAATATCAATTGGTGTAGATAAAGTATACAAATTTTTTTTTAATTTGTATAATAACCAAAAAATAACTCTAAAAAATAAACATATTTATTTTCTCATAACAAAAAAAAAACTCATAACAACTTAACAACAAACTTAAAATACTAAATAAATAAAACTGGTAACTAAAATCTATTAACCCTTACAAAATAAAATACTGTTACAAATAGGGATATTTTTGTCATGAATTGGGATTAAGATTGGTCACAAGTAGGAACTGAGAGAATTTGTCTTTATCTCTGGTGATTTATTCTCTTTAACTTTTTCTTATTCTGTTTTTTTAGTTTTTTGTTCATTTCGAATGTTCTATACACATCATCATAATATTTTTTTATTATGAGTTCCAATGCTGTGTTAAGGATATCATTTTTAATATTTTCACAATGTTCTTTGCATGTGTACCATTCAAATGAAATGAATTTCCATATAAGATGCTTGATTTTTTGCTTAATATGTGTGATATGCCCATAGGTGGGTAAAATAAAATTAACATAATCATGAATTTTTGACAATTCAATAATTACTTCTTTCGTCACATATATTAGCCTTTTTTTGTTATCAGTCTACTCCTTAAACATGGTAAACATGTGATGAGATTCCAATCCATCACTTAATAAATTTACTTGGCATTCCTCACAGTTATTAATTGATTTTAATTTTTTTATTAAAAAACCAGCAACATATGATAATGTATTTTCATCATGATCAGAAAAATCTGTAGTAATAACTGGCAAATTCAATTTTTCTATGTCAGAATATTCAAACACATCTAGGTTGACACAGTCTCTTTGAATATTATCATGCTCTAAAAAATCATGCAGGTTATCAAGAAGAGAGCTGTCATCAAGTTCACAGTTTCTGTTGGAATTAGGAGTGACAAGATTACTCAGTAAAGATGTTTTAAAGCAATCTATGAACTGATGACAGTTTGGGTTGGAGTTTTCAGCCCCAAAGTGTCGAATAGCTGAAAATGAGTTTTCTAATGGGTCCTGGTTTAATGACCTAGTTCTCAAAAATTTAAAACCCAAGGTTCTGCATGTTTTCCAGAGCTCTTGTGTAGCAGTTATTGTTGTAAGCCAACCTGATTTAAATGGCATTACTCTTTTGGACACATTATCATTGACAAAGACCCAACTGTTGATTCTTGGCAAAAGCCGACTCCAGAGAGCTAAATGTGGGGATTTATTGGATATACACCTTCTATAGGGTTTCCCATGCTCTGGTTTACAAGTCCTGCCATTTAAACTGTCAAAAAGTTGATCTATATCATGTACAAACTCTGCTGTATCTATTGCCTGAGCAGGAACATTGTTGGTCGGATTACTTACCATTTCTTCAATTGTGGCTGCAACGGTATGGCTAAGTGTTCTTGCTGCTACTGACACTTTCATTTTTAGGCGACTCTCAAATTTTAAGTTTAAATAAATTTCTCTAATTTTTCTTAAAGCTTGAAATCTTTTCTTTCGGTCTATAACAAAACATTGCCTAATATAGTCCAATGATGCAATTTTTTTTTCATTAAACCTAATATTGTATGTCAAAAGAGCATTACGAGTTGATTTAAGCAAATGTGGCACATCAAAAAGAGTAAAAACCCTATGGTTGTTTATATAAAAGTATGGACCTGGTCGAGTATTTTCTTTTGAAAGTTGTTTTATGGCAGAGCGATTATTAGATGCCTGGTCACATACTGTACATAAAACTGTAAGTCCGGTTTCCTCAATTTTGGCAATCAACTGTTTTATTAAAACTTTCAATTCTATTGCAAGTAAGTCCCTAGTAAAAAAATATGCAATTGGTTGCTTCCAAGTTTTGTGAAGGCCATTGACCATAAAAACTAAAGCATGATTTGCAAACTGATTTCTTCTACCCATGGGCCCTAGGTCTACATAGCCATCAACCATATCATATAACCGATTGTACATTAATTGTTCTGACAGTGAAATTTCATCAAAAATTAATGAGCAATACCTATCAATTGCTTTCATTTTATTCACTCTTAATTTTAATTTACCAAAAAGCTTATCATTAATGCCCGCTTCAAAGGGTGCACTTTTTAAAAGTTTTTGTAGGGTGGATTTACTTGGTAAAGCTAGACTGCTTTTTAAAAACCTGTATGATTTTGGACCTCTTTTGTAGAGTGCTAGGGCATATACCTTATCTTTGGTTGTCCATGTTGGTCTTTTTGTTTTTAAATTTGTAAAGCAATTTTGAAAAAAAGAGGCTACTGAACGATCCATATTTTGCTCTAATTCTTTAAAAACTTGGGTTTTTGACAACTGATATGCCGCTTTCAATTTTTGTTTGCTCGAAAACAGTTTGCTTTTTAATTTGCAGATTCTGTTGCTTTGGGTTTTGTTTAGATAATAAAATTTTTTTTTCTAGGAGTAAGATTTTTAACCCTTGTTTCAGAAATTTGACTCAACATACTAAATCTCTGTTTTTTTGTGCCATTTTCTCCATCAATATGCCCTATGCTTCCCACAACCTTTCTTTTCGAATTAGGGTGAATGACCATTGGCCTAGCATAATTATGTTCATTCTGAACATTATATTGAGATTGCTGGATTATGACAGCAGGTAATATAGTCAATGTATCTTCCCAAGGTACTTGTGCCTCAACCAGTACTGGGGCATTTTGAATAATACTTGGGCCAGCAATTGGGAGAGCACACTTTCTTAACCGAGTATGTATAGTACTAGTAAATGAAATATCCTCAAAATGGTCTTGACATAAATAACACCTTGTTGAGGTTGGGCTTAAACCAAGTATTTTAAACCATTGGGACCTCCTAATAATGTCACTTTCAGGAAATTTAAAGAAAATTTTATTTTTGTATGAATCTTCAATAGGACAATAGTATGTATTAGAACCAGTGGGTGCCTTGCATTTAAAAATTAATTTTCCTGGTGATGACATTATTAGGGCAGTTTTAAAATGGTAAACAACAATTTTAGGTGACCTACAATATGGTGAAAACTATTTGATAAAAAAAATTGCACTTACCCCATCCTAGGATTCTGAAACCACACAATAAAACAACAAAAAAGCTTCTGCCTATATGATGAAATTACACTTTAATGACTTTAAGCTACATTTTTAACTATTTTTTGTTGAGAAAAAATCAAAAGAACACACCCAATGGACGCCCAAATAAAAAGGAATAAGCAATGGCGACGATCGATGAAGCGAAGGTGGGTGATGACAAGGAAGGAAAGAAAATCGATAATAATAATGACAATTATGACAGAAGTTGGCCCGCGATGCCGTCTAACCGAACTAAATATCTTAGGTTAAGGTTTAAAACTTGATTATCAATTTAGGCTACCTTTCAAACACTCTTTTAATATTCATTTCTCTATGCTACCTTGCGAATGCCAAACGATTGTTCGGTAGTTATTGCATTAATTTACCATATGAGGGCGCTTCAAATACATATTAAGCGGGAGTTTTAAACATCTCCATTCTATCCTGGTGTCCATTGTATCCTCGGTCTCCCCTATATTATAATTATATAAAAGTTATATATGTATATATTATAACTTTTTTTGAAAAATGAACAGAAAGGAAAATATTGTGAAATTTCTGGTTTTTTGGTCAAAACTGGAAAAAAAAATGAAAATATTCAAAAATTGTGCTAAGCGAAAAAAATCTTGGGGTACAGTGGGAGAAAATCATGAAAATATTCAAATCCAAGAAAATCCATTTTCTAAAAAATTTTGAAATTTATTTTTGCAATGGATGCTCCTTTTAAATTCAAAGAGAAAACTATATAATAACTTTTTTTAAAAAATTAACAGAAGGGAAGTTATTGTGGAATTTCTGGATTTTTGGTCAAAACTGAAAAAAAAAATTTCAACTTTGGCTAAGCAAAAAAAAAAAAGAAACATTTCTATATATTAATTTTTTATTTTAAATGTTTTGGGGGTACAGCTATATTTTTTATTCAAAAATCACATTTCAATTTTATACAAAAATCTATCGGTTTGTAGAAAATATTGTTAATAATAATAATAATAATAACTTGGTTTAATTTTCCATACAGTGGAACAATCGTAAAATTGTATACACCAAAAAAAAAAGCCATTTTCTAAAAATATGTGGCAAATTTTGCAATTTTTATTTTTAGAATGTACGTTATTTTTAAATGTAAAGAGAAAAGCATAATATAACTTTTTGGCCAAAACTGGAAAAAACAATTAAAAATTTTGAAAACTTGTGCTAACCGAAAGAAGAAATCTGATATATTAAGCGTGTAGGAGCATAAAAAAAGTCTTATTGCAAACACTCTATATTTGTGACAGCGAATCCAAAAAAATATTATTTTTTTAATTCTTATTTAATTTTTCAGAGGTAAGCTTTTCTTTTACAAAAAACAAATTGAAAATGTGAAAAAAATTGTTACGATAAAAGTGAATTTAAATAACAAGGACTATCATCACAAAAGGAAATTTTGATCTTCAGAATGTTTGAATCCAAAAAATACCTTTTCTGAAACTGTATACAATTTTTTTATTTTGGCAATGGATGCGCCTATTAAATCCAAAAAGAAAAGAATATTATGATTTTTTTCAGAAAATGAACAGCAAAGAAGGATTTTTAATTTTTGCCCAAAAACTTTCACATAATAAAACCACGACAATTTCCCATAATAACTGACAAAATCCATCCTGAAAACTTCCCTAATTTATTAACACGTCGTTTTTTCCCTCATTAGCCCTACTTAATCCCGAATCCACCCCCGTCAACCTAATTCCCCGTCTACACAGGGTTCCGTGACCAGATAACATAGAAAACATCAGTGTGGAAATTAATGGAAAAACATTAATCTAGAACTTTTAGGGTCTCTCCTGGATAATTATGATTTAACCCTTTAAACATTTATAATCTTGACTGGATCATTTTTAACCATAAGAATTTCGGGGTTTTTCGTTATTTAATTGGACGTTAACAAAAAAAGTTTCTTTTATTGCCCTTATCAGGGGATTACTTGGTTTTAACCCTTAATTACCCCATAAACCGTTTCGGTCAAAAGTTATGGTTCTTTTATTATGGGGTTTCATTAAAACACTATTTCGGACTTTTATCGGTATTTAATTTATAAACTTGAGTTCGGCTTTGGACGTTTTCATTATGGTTGTAATGGGTTTTTTATGGGAGTTTTTCTATCGCGAGTATTTATTGATAATTCTTCAGTTTTCTTGAAGTACATTAAGGATTTGTGATTTTTAACTGACGCAGTGTTTAAGTGCAAATTAAAAAGAGTTTTAGGTATTTTTCCCAAAAATCAACAGGAAAGGAGATATTAAAGTAATTTTGACTTTATTTCCTATACAGTGGGAGAAAATCGTTAAAAGACTTACTTATCCAAAAAAGCCATTTTGCTTGAAGATCTATGAGATATTTAATACTTTTTATTTTTGTAATAAATGCTGCCCCTAAATGCCAAGCTAAAAGAATTTTATATATTTTTTCATTAAATAAATATTTAAGAAGTTATTGACATTTTTTGGGTTTTTTGCTAAAAATGTGAAAATATTTAAAATCGTTTTTTGTCATGTTTTCGAAATATCAATATAATTAATTTTTTTTTATTTTCCTGATTTATAATTTAATTGCCGGAAAAATTATAAACCAAGGAAACTTGTAAAAAAACCACACCCTTTCCAAAAAATAAATACAATCCCCTCTTTAGTGCAAACAAAACTGGCAACATTGCATAGCCTCTATAATTTTTTCCCCAAACTGGCAGGTCCTCTAGCTATTTACAGCAGAGTAAACTCAGCGGCCATATACTTAAGCCCTCCATATACTTTTGGGGGGGACCATAACCTAAACAGTTTAATAAAAGTGAGTCTCTGATATATAGAAGGACTATGACCGCGTCTTAAGAAGTTCTCGAGGGTCCTTCTGGATAGAGGGGAGTTCATGTAATAATATGGGGAAAACGAGCCTCGATATCTGGAAGAAGCTATTTAAATGTAATAAAAAAATGACCAGCAGAAGAACCACAATTGGTTCCTGGTTCAGAAAAAACCTGGAAAATTAATAATTCTTATAGGAGCGGTTTTACTCTGGAAAAGAAAACCGAAAATTCCGTCACGTGCCCGGACGATCCGTATCACTTGGAAATAAGAGAATGACCACTTAAGAGAGTTCGGAAATATATATGTGTCCCGGATCCCTCCGGCAATTCCCTTATAAGCCATAAATCCGGAATCAAACGCGGTAAGACAAAAGAAACGGCCCAATATATAAATAGGGATTTCGGGAACGCGACGGATCTGGACGTATTTTTAGTGGTGCTTATCCAGAATTAGCCTGTTATTGGAAACTTTTCTTATTATACTGTAAGAATATTAAATAAAATTTCTTGAATGTTCCTGAGTTGTAGCAGGAATTTTATTTAAAAAAATATTTGTTGCTCACTTTTCCTGCTTTTTTTTAATAGGAAATTGTATTTCCTTTTGTAGTTTTTATATTGTCTATTTTTACCCAATACGCAGCAACAAATAATCCGATAAAGGCCAATAACTTCTATATTATTGATTTTTTCGTAAATAACTTTTTTTAGTACTTAAAGGCAGCAACTATTACAAAAATAAAAAGTGCAAAATTTACCGTAGATTTCGAAAAAAAAGTTTTTTTTATTTAAATAATTTTTTGTAGCAAATATACTTTTCTCGGATCCATAGATTTTTTGTAAAAAATTAAATTGTAAATTTAAAATAACAAGGATAGCCCATCATGTAACGAGGAAATTTTCGATAAATTACATTTTTCTCAGGTACAAAGTTTTTTGGTAAAAAATTAAAACGTATTGTTTCTGAAAATTTCATGAGTATATACCCCTATAAATTTTGTCCAAAGCAATAAATTTCCCATTTTCCTGGTTTTTCTATAAGTAGTAAAGGTCAATCACTTCTTAAATATTAGTTAATTGGAAAAATATGTAAAATCTTTTTTGATTGGCATTTATAGGCAGCATTTATTACAAAAATAAAAAGTATAAAGTTTCCCATAGATTTCGAGAAAAAAAGGATTTTTTGATAATGGTTTTTACCGATTTTTTCCCATTGTATAAGAAATAAAGTCAAAATCCGTTTTTCCAAGGATAACCTTTACTATTTCAAACAACTTTTATAACAACGATATTTTTTTGGATGCATAATTTTTTTTATAAAAAATAAAATCGTATTTTCTTACCCCTTTAAATTTTACCCCCAAGAAATAATTTTTTCCTGGCTTTCTTATAAGAAATATTAACTTTTTTTATAAGAGTTTTTTATTATCTTGACATACCAAAAACACAGCAATTTTTTTTTTATTAAACCAGCTTTAAAATATTTTCAAATTTTTTAGCCAATTACTTCTTAAATATAATTTTTTAAAAAAAAATTTATAAAATACTTTTTGTTTGACATTTAAAAGCAGCATTAATTACAAAAATAAAAACTATTAAATTTCTTATAGATTTCGAGAAAAACTGATTTTTTCAATAAGTAATTTGTACCGATTTTCTCCCACTGTATTAGAAAAGTCAAAAATGTTTTTTTCTTAGGATAATATTTAATATTCCAAACAACTTTTATATAAACGATATTTTTCCCAGATACATAGTTTTTTGGTAAAAAATTAAAATCGTATTTTTTATAAAATTTTGATGACGTACCCCTAGAATTTTTGTTCAAAGAAATTAATTTCCTTATTTCCTGGTTTTCCTTTGGGAAATAGTGACTTTTTTTATTATCTTGACGTACTGAAAACACAGCAAAAAAAACTTTACTAAGCCAACATAAACATTTTCACATGTTTTGTAAATTGTAATTTTTTTCAAGTTTTTATAAGTACGTGTCCCTATAATTCTTGCAAAAAAAAAAACAAATTCTCTTTTTTCTTGGCTTTCCTATAAAAAAAAATACTTTTTTATTGCCTCATTATAACCAATAAAATTTTTTTATTATGCTAATTTTTAAAAGTTTTCAGATTTTCATTAACTCTTTTATAATAGATTTTCTATAACTTTTTTATTATTTATTTTTTGGAAAAATATTTTAAATACTTTTTCATTAGTGCTAAAAAGCGGCATCTACTACAATAATAAAAGTATAAGATTTTCCATAGATTGCAGAAAAAATTGCTTTTTTGGATAAGTGGTTTTTACGTATTTTCTTCCGTTGTATAGAAAATAAAATCAGAATTGCTGTTTTTAAAAATACCCTTTAATATTCCAAACAGTTTTTTTTTAAAACTACGCAGATCCATAGATTTTTTGTAAAAAATTAAATTTTAATTGTTCTGAAATTTTAGTAAAATTTCTTTCTATAATTTTTGTTTAAAAAGATCAAATTTTCTTTTTTCTTTGCTTTTTTATGAAAAATGGTTACTTTTTTTATAAGAATTTGTTCATTATCTTATTAAACCCATTGCAGCATCGTTTTCTTAATACATTTTTTTTAGATTTCAAATATATTAGAAAAGAACCCAAAAAAGTCCAATAATTTTATTATTAATTATTTTTTAGAAAAGTGTTTAATATACTGCTTATTTAGCACTTTAAAGCAGCACCTATTAAGATATTAAAAGGTATAAGATTTCCCATAAGTTTCGAGAAAAATGGCTTCTTTGGATAAATGGTTGTCACCCATTTCTCCCACTGTATGATAAATAAAATAATTTTTTTTAACGTTACCTAATATATCCAACAACTTTTATAAAAATTATATTTTTTATGGATTTATACATTATTATAAAAAAATATAAAATGCCTTTTTAAGGATTTTTATGGCTCTGAAAGAATGTAAAATGCAGACTGTTGCAATGAAACTTTTTTACTGTCCTTTTATATCCAATATTGGATATTAAAGGAGGTCGGCCGATTATGAACGATTTCAGGCGAACACGTGGAATTTTTATTGCACCCCTGATGGAACCTAATATGCGTTGACAATTTTTTTTTTATATATTTGAAATTTTGTCGGAAAATGTAGCCAGCAACAAGGACCTAATGGAGTACCTTCAAGATGTCACTGTCAATGATTTTCCTTTTTCGTCCAGTAACTTTTGATGATCTTAGGAAACCTCTGTTGAATATAAGATACCGTAGGCTTTCTGGGTCTGATGGAATTTCTGCACGGTTTTTGTTGTGTTTACCTGCACGTGTCTTGGATGCTTTGGTATTCCCTATAAATGACTCAATCGTCAATTTTTCTGTGAAAGACACTTTAACGCTTTTTAATTTGGTTCTTACCTGATTTTCTGGAGATTTTAATATATTTTCCATATTACGGAATTTTTTACTCTACCCTCGTATAGAATAACGATGTACAATATCATACTGCGCATACCATTTGCGCAACATTCCTAACTCCAAACCCGCCATTTTCAAGACACAAGTAAAATACCAGGAAGGTTCTATAACTACATTCAAGCAGTTCTGTTAGAAAAAAGCCTTTTCCGGCAATGTCAGGAGTGTCAACAAACTCCCAATATAAAGTCAAAGTAAGCAATGTATAATTAACAAAACTTTTTTATATTACTATCTCATTTTTATATACTCTCTTAGTCATCTTGTCAAACGGCTTTGTGTTTACATTCGGCATTTGTGAAGTTCTGTGTCTTTTCTTTAGTTTTTGGTTAAAAAAGGAAAAAGGTCTCATTTCAGTGTTTTTGTGAACTCTTACGATAATAAAATGTTTGTGTCGCACCATGGAAAAAAGGCGATTTAGGCCGATCGTTTCACAAGTAAATACCGATATTGCCATAACATCATATCAAGGGACAACCGTCATCATTAAGGTAGAATAATAAAAGCTTATTAAGAAATCTATAATAATTACAACATATTTAATTGCAATAAAAATGCTTTTTAATCTCTAATGAAGTACGTTAAAAAAACGCATACAGATTTTACGAACGGTAATATTGTTTATAGTTTAAAGCATAATCTATTAATAATAAATATTGATCATGTAAATATTTTTTGACGACGTCACTGGTAAATATTACAATTATGTCGATGGAATCAACAATGCGATCGCGCGGCGTTGCGATGTTGTTGCCTTTTTCTCTAATATACGTTATCTACATTTATTTAACTTTAGATGTTCACTCCTCTATAAAGTATCTTATCATATTTTATGGAAAAAAAATTGTTTATATTTTATTAAAGAGGAATAGTATTGTTTTTGCCCTTGTCAAAATAAGTTACAAATTTTTATGATATTATAAAGTGTGTTTTTTTTGCCATTTCTACATAAGCATTTGGGATTATTGCATTAGAGGTGTTGCAAGCAAACAAACTGCCTATAGTTCCACAGCAATGCTAATTTTAGCCTTTCAATGCAAAATTTTAAATAAAAATCACAGGTAAAGGACACATGATGTCATTTTTGGGTTCCTACAGTGTCTATCTGTCCCTGAATGATAGAGGGGTAGCGCCGGCAGTATTCTGCGATCTATCCAAGATTTTATCGTGGAATATTGCTGAATAAGCTTAGAAACTGTGTGTGGTGTGTCACAAAGCTCGGTACTGAAGCCTATTTTATTTTTGTTGTATGTGAATGACTCTCTACGACTTTTCAGTCTGATTGTTCAATTTGTGGATGACCCTATGCTCTTTTGACACCACAGAGATCAAAACTACCTCCGATATTTTTTGTTGAGGATCTTCGTAACATGCGGGAGTGGTGTGCGTCTAACAGTCTACTATTGAATGTAGACAAGACTCTTGTTTTGGGTTTCAGATGTAATATTCATGGTCTTTTATTTGATGACATCAGCCTTCTACATAATAAAGAAAAATGTCGATTTTTAGGTCAATTGTGTTAATTTTATTTTTTGTTTCCTTAGATGTAAATTTGTCTTTGTGTTTTCCCTTTTCAATTTTATGTATCTTTCTTTTTTCCATGTTGTTTTCTAGTTTAGTTACTGAACTATTTATATTTTTATGCCATTACTTGTAATTATTAGTTCACTGGTGTTGGTGTGTAACGCGTGCCAAATAAATAAATAAATACTTTTGTATTAGAGTACATTATCAATACAGTGAACAGCAAAAATATGGAACAAATTCAATAAAAAATAAATGAGGGCGTGTCCGAAAAAACGCCCGCACACGTCGATTAATATTCTGGGTTACGTAATTTTTTCAACAAAAATTTTGTATACAGGGCATGTAACCGTCGTCGATATTAACTTTCTTATTTTAAGTGGAACACCCTGTATGTGATTACATTTTTAGATTCTACACAAAATTATAAATATTTTGCATTACATGTTTATATTACATATTACAAGTTTAACATGTAATATATATTTGTATTACATGTTATACTTGTATTCAACTGTTTCTAAGATCTGCGGTTTTGAAAATTGCTGTTCTTATGAATTTAAAAGCCTCTAAAACTTATTCTACTAAAAATAGAAAAAAACAAATTTCACTTTTTTCTAAAAAGATACAAAATATAATACACGCCAAAAAATATGGAACAAATGCACTTAAAATTGTTTAAGTATCCAATAAAGAAATCAAGCATTACTTAAGGTATAAAAAGTATATTGTCATAGCAAAGTATAATACCACCCCGATCTGTTATTCCTTAGCCAGAGTGGAACTAACCTCAAACATTTTCTTTACAGCTATACCTAGTTTAAAGGATTTTACTGCAGCGGTTCTCAAACTATTGACTATTTTAACATTTAAGTTTTTTGTATAAAATGTTGGGTTTTCTGAGATAACTGTATTAAATTGCAATTCTTTGACAAACTATTAATTTATAGCAATCATACATAAATAATTGACGTTTAGGAGGAAAAAAAATAGGAATGTGAAAATACAAATAAACAATAAATAATAATGTCACTTAGAGATCAGGTCAACTTGGTCAGAGTGAAATCGGATTATTGATCTTTAATTAATCGTGTTAAACAAAGGAATAGTCAAAATGGTTTATACCCTACAAGAGAGAATAGAGATAGTGGAGTTATTTTTTGATAACAATCAAAATGCATTTCGAACAGCAAAACTTTTCATTGTCATAGAACTAATTACAAAATTCAAGGAAACAGGATCGGTGGCCAATAATAAAAGTAGTGTTGAGAAACTGGTAAGAAACAAAGTTATAGAGGTTGCGGTGTCGAAACAAAACAGTTTTTCCAAAAAACCAACATTAAATACAGGTTTTCCAAAAAACTGTATTAAATATTAAAACAGTTAATAGTTTGAGAACTGCTAAAATGAAATCCTTTAAACTAGGTATAGACGTAAAAAGAATCGAAAGATTTTTCAAATAAGTTATTACTCAACCCACTATTCCATTTAAAATATTTGGGGTTTCATTCTGGCTTAGGGATGACAGATGGGGGTGGTATCATACCCTGAAAATGTCTCCCCTGGTAATCGTTTAGCCACCCTGTATATCTATCTAAGCACAGTGTAATTAGACCAAACAATTTTCATAAAAAAATTCAAATAAAAGCTACATTTCTTGACTGGTTTAAGGCATTCGACACCGTAAATCCCATTTCAAAACCACTTTATTGGAGCGAAGAGGTTCATCTTAATACTCCCTCGATATATACCGAGTACGTGCGCAATATATTCCGGAAAACATGGCGTACGCGGCTTAAGTAGATCACAATATAACATGGCAGGCTTAAAAGCGCGTATAATTGTAAATTCAACTTTTATAGTGTGACAAAGGCCGTTCGCTTGGTAGCGGTAATAGATTATTTCAACGCGAGTGATATATCTATCGACTTTCCAGACCGCGAGGCTTACAGGGTAATGGACGGGCGTGGTAAGAGCTTATGGTAAATGAGTGTCTTTTATGTAAGGATTCTTTAAATCCTCTTTTTGGACTCTAGAAATCTCTTCTGCGTTGCTCAACGCGAAAAGAATATTAATACGTAGCACTTAAACACATCATTCCAAACCGTATTTAATAACGGGTATATGACAAATGGGCACCTCGTCCGAATCTCACGAAACAAAGATTTATGAGCCCATATGCTCAGCATATGATTGTCGGTACGTAAGTACAAATAGCCCATAAAATGAAGTTAATTTTTTTTTCTTAAGACTTTTTTGTGGTTTGGCACTTCTGGGGCTTAATGGGGCCAAGCCGAAGACGGCTTGAGAATGTTTATACTTGCAGCTATCAAAACACGTTGATGGTTAATTAACTGTTATAAAACAAGTGAGTTAAGGGTTTTTTTTTTTCTTTTAGAAGTAGCAGACGTTTATTATCTATGAGATAATAATTCCCGAAAAGCAATTTTATATAAAGGACGTTTATTATCCGGGAGGAGTTTAGCTTGATACGCCCGGATATCTTCTTTAATTTTCTTTTTGCTTACCGGGCTCGTTTCCGATGACGACGATTTTCTTTTAGGATTTTCGATAATTGGGAGGATTAGTGGAACGTTACGGTTCAGTTTGTAATTAAAGGTTTAGAGAAAAAACTTTGATTTTTGCTCCGGGATGTAATAAATAGACACATTAAATAGCATGAATGGTAGGGTAGTACTTGTTAAGCACTGTTTTGGGTTGTAAAATTAATTTTTAAAAAGGGTGTTTTTGTATGTTTGAAGATTTTTTTGCGTAATTGTGTGGTTTGTTTTTTAATTTTATGCCAGAAATCGAATAAGAAAAGGCTTGTCAAGATTTTCAGCCACTTTTGTCATGGGTCATATTGAGGAAACTGACTTTTTTGTGTTACAGGTTTTTCATGACTTTCTCCAACTATATGGGAACTTTTACCTTAATAATATTGCCCTCATCCCCCCACCTACTTCACACACTTATCCAGTGAGACATTCTTATGAAAAATAACCATCTTTCAAAATATTACGCATGTAAAGATGATTTCCTTTATAATACCCAATCTATTAAATATTTATATATAAAATAATATAAAATGGAAATAAACAAAATAACGCAGAAGAACAAAGTTACATACAAATATTTAATATAAAAACAGGAATTTTTCCCACGAATTTATTATTAGGGTAATATTATTGAAAAACTGTTTTTTTTGCAGAAAATAATTGCCTTAGAAAATTAAATTAATTAATTTACTAAGTAAAACTTTCCATGAGGTGAAAAGTGTATAAAAACAAAGAATAAGTCGCTCTATAGAATATTAATAAAAAAAAAACAAATAAGGGTTAATGGGTAACTAAAGATACTGCGGTCATCCTCTTTATCTATATATAGTATCAGTATTTACCCATTGACCTATTATTAACTCCTCGGCAAGAATGGACTACTTCTTAAAATTAAGGTTAATTTTTTATAACCTAAAAAAGTGCATTAACTATTAAATTTAATTTTTTCTCGAAGGCAATTATTTTTTATAAAAAAAAACAGTTTTCCAATATTATTACCCTTAGCCCCCCACCCACCCCGCACAGTTATCCAGCGAGACATTCTTATGAAAAATAATCATCTTTCAAAATATTACGCATGTAAAGATGATTTCCTTGATAATACCCAATCTATTAAATATTTATATATAAAATGAAAATAAACAAAATAACTTAGAAGACCAAAGATCTAATATATATTATTCAAATTTGATATAATTATATATGTTACATACAAATATTTAATACAAAAACAGGGATTTTTCCCACGAATTTATTACTGAATAAGGGTGTGGGGTGGGTGGGGGGGCAAGGGTAATATTATCGAAAAACTGTTTCTTTTGCAGAAAATGATTGCCTTAGAAAAAAAAAATTATTAATTTACTAAGTAAAACTTTCCATGAGGTGTAAAGTGTATAGAAACAAAGAATAAGTCGCTCTATGGAATATTATTTTAAAAAAAAACAAATTAAGGTTAATGGGTAACTAAAGATACTGCGGTCATCCTCTTTATCTACATATATACAGGGTATCCGCTAATTAATGGTACATGGAAAAACCACAGACTCCTGATGTAAAAATATTACGATTTAACTGTATTTACGTATATCCAAAAGTTGATATTAACTGAGATACAGGGTTAAAACTTTTTTTTTGTTTTTCCCCAATAACTTTAACAAAAGTTAACTTTTTTTCACAAAAATTTGTAGTTAGGGGTTTTTTAGGTCGAGAAATTCATTTTTTTAACAAATATAGTGTACAATGTAGGGGGCGCTGTCTGCGACATCTTTTTCTCTTTCATAAGGTCATAACTTTTTTGTGCTTAACTGTATTTAAGTTTTTATTGAAAATAATACATTTTTCATATTTTTTACGTAAAAAAGGTATACTACTTTCGGGTCGTTCAGAGACGCGGTTTTCGAGATATTTGCCTTCTAATTATTTAGTACAGCAGCTCAAGCAAGCAATAATGTCTTGTTACTCTTTACCAATCATTTTTTTACATCATAAATAATGTTTTAGTATAAGTCATTGAGAATAATGCAGACAAAAATTGGATTATCATTTAATTAACTTTATTTAAAATAACTATGACACTAGAAAATCTATTGAAAGAAAATAACATTAACGAAAATAAACTTAACTATGCGACTGATAACTTTTCCATTTTGAAACTGTGACGAGATTTAGTTGAAAAATAGATCTGCTTTTGACAAAAACTGTTCAAAATGTCTACCATTCACTTCAATACATTTAACAGTTCTTTTGCTGAAAGATCTCCTAATTTTAAAAAATAATTGTTCGTTTCGTAGCTTTTGTGCAGCATATAAAATTCTCTGCCATAATTCTTCTCTGGAATTCACTATTTCTTTGTAAACGAGCGACTTCAAATAGCCCCATACACAAAAACCTGCGGGTTAAAGTCGAGACTTCGCGCCGGCCATGGCCTCTGGCTCCCACGACCTATCCAGCGATTAGGAAAACGGTTGTTCAGGTACTCTCTGACAGCTCTAGAGAAGTGTGCTGGCGCTTCGTCTTGCATGAAAATGTTGCCTTATGTCCAGCGGAATATCATCGAGAAAATCTGTTAAATGTGTTTCTAGGAACTCAAGGTAAAGTTCCCCGTTTAAATTGGGCGGTAGTTCGAAAGGGCCCAATAAATGATTATCGATTATACCACACCATACATTAATTTTGAATTCATGTTGGAAATGACGTTCGTGTACTGAATGTGGATTTTGTAATGCCCATGTGTGTTTATTTCTAAAATTAAAAATGCCTCTATGTGTAAACGTTGCTTCATCAGTAAATAGTATCTTATTCAGAAACATGGGGTCGGCATTTATTTGGACACGGCAAGAACGAATAGAGTTTTGAATATCATCTATAGGCTTCGCGTCCATTAAAATTTGCCTGCGCATATACACACAACAAATCCCTCATTTCGGCATTTGAAAAAAGATTGTGCCCCGGCATTGTTTCTCAACTTACGAAAAATTTAAAAATTCAACAAAGCAGTAAACTGGATGCAAAATCACAGAAAACACTAATTAAATATTTTCTAACAACTTTAAACTAATCAACAAACAACAACAACATGGCGGTTTCCTAACAACTGCGTCTCTAAAGTTCATTTGCTTTCTCATAGCTTACTTTAAAAAAGCGAATTATTTCCCGATTATATTAATTATTCAGCCGGGGTCGAGTGCATGGTGCACTAAATAATTTAAATACAAATATCTCCAAAACGGTAACTCTGAGCGACTTCAACTTAGTAAAAAGTATGAAAAAAGTATTATTTTTAATAAAAACTTAAATATAGTTAAGCACAAAAAAGTTATGACCTTATGAAAGAGAAAAAGTTGTCGCAGACAGCGCCTCCTACATTGTACACTCAATTTATTAAAAAAAAGAATTTCTCGACCTAAAAAACCCCTAACTACAAATTTTTGTGAAAAAAAGTTAACTTTTGTTAAATTTATTGGGGAAACAAATAAAAAAGTTTTAAGTTTAACACCCTGTATCTCAGTTAATATCAACTTTTGAATATAGGTAAATATAGTTAAATCGTAATATTTTTACATCAGGAGTCTGTGGTTTTTCCATGTACCATTAATTAGCGGACACCCTGTATAGTATCATTATTTACCCATTCACCTATTATTAACTCCTCTGCAAGAATGGACTACTTCTTAAAATTAAGGTTAACTTTTTGTAACCTAAAAAAGTGCATTATTTATTAAATTAATTTTTTTTTCTCTAAGGCAATTATTTTCTGCGAAAAAAAACAGTTTTTTAATATTATTACCCTTAGCCCCCCACCCACCCCACACAGTTATCCAGCGAGACATTCTTATGAAAAATAACCATCTTTCAAAATATTACGCATGTAAAGATGATTTCCTTGATAACCCAATCTATTAAATATTTATATATAAAATGTAAATAAACAAAATAACTCAGAAGAACAAAAACCTAATAATATAATATATTATTCAAATTTGATATAATTATATATGTTACATATAAATATTTAATACAAAAACAGGGATTTTTCCCACGAATTTATTACTGAATAAAGGTGTGGGGTGGGTGGGGGGGCAAGGGTAATATTATTGAAAAACTGTTTCTTTTGCAGAAAATGATTGCCCTAGAAAAAAAAAATAATTAATTTACCAAGTAAAACTTTCCATGGGGTATAAAGTATATAGAAACAAAGAATAAGCCGCTCTATAGAATATTATAAACAAAAAAAACTAATTGAGGTTAATGGGTAAATACTTGTTTGGAATAATAAGGGCTATACCTAACTAAACCTTCTTAATAGGAGCATGTGTATTAAATAAAAGCAGAAAAAGTTCATAAAAAAATGTTTTTTGGTAGCGATTGCTGAAAAGATGGTGCATAATCGCCGTGCAAAAAAATGTTATTTCAAAATTTCAGAGATTCCGAAAAAATGTTCAGAAGATCAAACTGTTCTGGGTATTTGCATGGACTTTATGCAAAATTTGCAACTTTCTGTAATTCCAGTACAGGAATAATTTTATTTACGACAGCTAACAGTAGATGTTTTTAATATTCATGAGTTGCGCAACGATACTTCTAGATTTTACATCTATCATGAAGGAGAGGCAAAAAAAGGACCCGATGAAGTATGTTCCATGTTGCTGGATTATATTAATACAGAAATTAACCCATCTGTTAAAGAATTGTATGTATTCTCAGACGGAGCCTGGGGCCAAAATAAAAACCACGCTGTTGTTCGACTGATGATGGCTTTGCAATCAACTGGTAGGTTTCAACGAATTTTTCAATATTTTCCTGTCAGAGGTCACTCTTTCTTGCCATGTGACAGAGACTTTAGTGTCCTTTAACGGAAAATTAGACGAACTGATCAAATCTACACAATGAAGGAATATGTGTCATTAATTGCAAATTCCTGTTCAATTCGTGGAAAATGCACTGTTAAACGTTTACAAACTCATGAGGTATTAACTTTTCAAAAATGGTGGCCAAAGTTTTTTAAGAAGAATGTGCTCTCTAATAAGTCATATCAAAGAAAATTACCCAAAGAACTAAAGCAATCGTTCACTATCTCTAAATTCAATCAATTTGAATATTGTGAAGACGGAGTCGTTGTAGCTCGAGATTTCATTAATGGATTGAAATCTCATTCATTTTCATTGAAATTATTGGCATCATCGAGGATTAGTTTGTCCCAAGAGACACTTTTTAATGGCCTTGTTCCTATCAATGTGACCAAACTGAATGACGTTAGGAGCTTGATGCAGTACATACCTCAAGACGAAGAAATACAAAACTTTTATGGGGAATTGACTCGGTGGGATACTCTGTAGATTACGTAGTAATAAATACATGATTTAATCATGAAATTTTTTAGGCTGTATTTATTATACTAGTTTACCTTAACCTTAATACTCTGAAAATTGGCATTCATTTGAGAAACCCCGTATGTTTCCAAATTTCAAAATTTTTTTTTAGCTAAAAAAAATTTTTGTTGGTGTGCTATTATGTTGTCTTTAATTTTTAACACTAAATTCTTTATTAAATTAGTATTGAAACAACTTTAAATTTATTGTTACTTCTTGTAGGACGTTATATCCAGTTTTCCCAAAATTGTATTTTTTGGACTTACGGGATTTCTCAAATAACCGATTCAATTGTATAAAATATTGAAAATTTTGCATTTTAAATTGTATTTAGATGCTTTTATGCTTGCAAAAACCTAATACTACAGATACCTAATATTTTAGTACATTTTTTTAAGTTCAAAATGTGTCATTTTAAAATTGTACTAAAACTGCCTTGTGCTAGCACCCTTGTGTATTCATCAATTAAATTTTGGTACAATTTTATATTTTAATTTGTCATTTAAATACGTACTACAACAGCTTTATTCCTGGTCAGAAGCTTTGTACAATTAATAAATAAATCTTTTTTAAATTTCTAAATTTAAAATGTCTTATGTGTAGACAAAGGCTCTGTATAATTTTTAATTGTATTTTAGTACAACTATCAAGTTTTAAAGATTTGCCATTTAAAATTTTACTTAAACGGCCTTATGCTTGGCTAGAAACTTTGTACAGTTACTAATATTGTATTTTAGTACAACTAACTAAGTTCAAGATTTGTTATTTCAAATTGTACTACTACGACCCTATGCCTTGTCAGAGACCTTTTACAATCCTTAATTATATTTTAGAACAGTTTTTTAAAGTTCAAATTGTACTAAAACAACACTATGAATTTGTACAATTTTTAATTGTATTTTAATACAATTATCAAGTTTAAAATTTGTCTTTTATTACAACTTTCGAAGTTCAAGATTTTTCATTTAAAATTGTACTAAAAATACCTTGAACAATCGTATTTTAGTAAAATTTTAGAGTTAAAGATCTTGCATTCAAAATTGTACTACAACGGCTTTATGATTAGTCACAGGTCTTATTCAATTATCAATTTAATTTTAGTACAACTTTCAAAAGCTCAAAATTTTTCATTTAAAATTAAACTGCGTGACTAGTGGGTTCGTTCAACTATCAATTATATTTTAGTACAATTATCTTCGTTCAACATTATGCATTTAGAATACAACGGCCTTGTGCTTAGTCAGAGGCCTTGTACAAGTTTCACTTTATTTTGAGTACAATTTTCCAAGTACAAAATATTCAGTACAGTACAATTTATTAAAACTTGATTTTCAAGCTTTTGATTGTGGCGAGGTGCCTCGTATATTTGATTTCAATATTCTTTTTTAACGTTTTTTTTCTTGCATTTAAAATTGTACTTAAATGACTGTACAGTTAACAATTATGTTTTAATACAAAGTCCAAGCTTTTGTCCTTAAAAACAATTTATTTAAATTATCTTGTGCCTTAAGAGGCCTTGCACCACTAGGAATGTACTAAACTCGTCATTTATAGTAAAAATCGCCATCTTGTTTGACTTTTGAGATTCTTGATAATTTAATAATACTGCCTCTTTTGTCATTATCCAAGTGACAAAATGACGTTATTCACGGGGAAAGGGAGGGGGGGTTGAGCCTAGATGACGTCACTAGTTGTTTTCCAGTAAAAAACTTCAGATGACGTTGACAGTTGGGATTATTATATACCATATCTAATATTTATATATATTATATACCATATATATACCAATTTCTAATTAGAAATTAAAATTTCTTCTTTTAAAAGAAAATTAAATCTTTTCTAATATATCTAATTTTTTCCTACTAAATATTGGCCAAAAAAAAAGAATTAATAAAGTCTTATGGTAAAAGGGTCTTTTTTTATAGAAATGCCAGAAAAAAATTTAAATAATTATTTTTTTTTTATAGAAAACTATGATTAAAAAACTGTTTTTTTTCGCAAAAAATATTTTCCTTAAGGTTTCCTTAATTTGCCTTAAGGCAATAATTTTCTGCAAAAAAAAACAGTTTTTCAATAATATTACCCTTGCCCCCCCACCCACCCCACACCCTTATTCAGTAATAAATTCTTCGGAAAAATCCCTGTTTTTCTACTAAATATTTATATGTAACATATATAATTATATCAAATTTGCATAAATTAGGTCTTTGTTCTTCTGAGTTATTTTGTTTATTTACATTTTATATTATTTTATATATAAATATTTATTAGATTGGGTATTATCAAGGAAATCATCTTTACATGCGTAATATTTTGAAAGATGGTTATTTTTCAGAAGAATGTCTCACTGGATAACTGTGTGGGGTGGGTGGGGGGCTAAGGGTAGTATTATTAAAAAACTGTTTTTTTTTTGCAAAAAATAATTGTGTTAGAGAAAAAAATTAAATTTAATAATTAATGCACTTTTTAGGTTATAAAAAATTAACTTTAATTTTAAGAAGTAGTCCATTCTTGCAGTGGAGTTAATAATAGGTCAATGGGTAAATAATGATACTATATATAGATAAAGAGGATGACCGCAGTATCTTTAGTTACCCATTAACCTTAATTTGTTTTTTTTAATAATATTCTATAGAGCGACTTATTCTTTGTTCCTATATACTTTACACCTCATGGAAAGTTTTACTTAGTAAATTAATTAATTTTTTTTCTAAGGCAATTATTTTCTGCAAAAAAAACAGTTTTTCAATATTATAACCTTTGCCCCCCCACCCACCCCACACCTTTATTCAGTAATAAATTCTTTGGAAAAATCCCTGTTTTTGTATTAAATATTTATATGTAACATATATAATTATATCAAATTTGAATAATATATTTTAGGTCTTTGTTCTTCTATATGGACCACTGTTTATTTAATATTAAAATTTTCAAACTTTTAATATTAACCTTCTATTCTTTATATTAAAAATAAAATAGCCCCATAATATCCTGGTTGTTGGATTATGGATATAAGAGAAAATGAACAATTTTATAGTGGAGGATTCAATTGAGGAATTTTTTATGAAATTTTCATACATTAGATTTCATTCAAAAATTCAAAAATTATAATCGTCGACAGGAAGCAAATCTACGTAAGAAAATAAACGTTTCAAAACGACAAAATATTAACAATTCCACACAAAAAACCAATAAATACTCCGAATTATATGCATAACCTTTTAAGCGACGACACGCCATTATTCAGAACGAACGTGGGGGCCACCAATAACGCCATAAGTTACATTTAAAGTGCGCCTTAATGATTTATACCCGAGCGCTTTACCTCAAAAGCGCATAATAATTCAATTCGCCCAACTGCAAAATGGGGTGGAAACAAGACCAAACATCCCCCATAAGTGAGCCTTTTAACTTCTGGAAATCTCTTAGCGTCACTCCGTCCCTTGAGAACCACCGTTTCACCAAATGTTATAAATAACGCTTCCTAATGGTTTTTAAGTTTGAAAGGGTCAAAAGGGCGACGTATTTAAACCGGGGGGGTGGTTTTCGTCTAACTGGAACATGCCTTGACAGTGGTTTTACATTAGGGCGCGTGTGCCCTTTAAGCCTGGATTTTCGGTTTTTTTTTAGGTTGGGGCTTAAAAGGGATTTGGATAGTTAATTTTGTTTTAGGGGAAAACCTTTATCCTGGGATATGGTCACATGTTTCTTATATCTATTTCAACAAGAAAATTTCAGGCAATGGATACTGGATTGCAAAAATCAAAGTTAAAATCAATCAATCAATAATCAAAAAATCAAAATGTTCTTGTTTATTAAATATTTAAGAAACAGCATTCGTAATAAAAAAATCACAATATAAACAAATAAGGACTTAAGATATGCATCATGAAGCATAACTGTGTGGTGCAGACGCTTTAAAGATGTTCTATCTTTCTTGTTTCTGGATAAGGTGTATATACTCTGGGCTGACTGGGTGTGAATGACGTGCGGTCTATGAACAGGTGTCGCCAACGAAACTTAAACGCTGACTTATTTGTTTTTTTCCCAAACAATCCGAAATTAACTTCTGAAGCGCCAAAACAGTAAAATCTCTCATCGGACCGCATTAACGGAAGCGTTTTTATGTTTAGACCGCATCATCCCGACAATGAAAAGTTGTCAGCGATGTTTAAAATAGTCACTCGCTCCCAGACTGTTTTTCTTTTTCTAACGGTCTTCGACGATGGATTTTATTGAGTCTCTTTCTTGCTCTAATCTTTATAAAAAAAAACACGTGCGTCTTAGTCCAGGTTTCTCACTTACTCCCAAAAAAGTGCCCTTCCTCCTCTCAGTCAATACGCACACGAACGTAATTTAGGCTTAATTTAGGGCTGCTTTAGGTAAGATATTTTCGGCTCGTCGAATTACCGAGTTTCGCCGCTCTAAGGGTATTTTAATTAAATGTTTATTAGCGAACGAACTTTGGCCCTTAAATTAAATTACGTGAAGGTGGGTCGAAAAATACTTTTTACACCGCCACTTTGGCATATTAACGGCTTTATTTTAACCATAAGTCGTGGGAAAGTTAGGGCCTTTTTTATGGTTTTATTGTTGTATTATTTTTTTTTTATTTATTAATATATTTTTCTTTTATTTTAGGTATGGATCACTCTGGATATCTGAGTAAATATAGTCAAAGTTATGTTTAAATATATGTATTTAACAATTGAGGTCAAAATAGGTAGGTACACTAGAAATATTAATAGATTATATAAAATGGCTAAAATTAAAATCAAACTAGTAAATAAATGAGAATTACAGAAACAAAAAAAAATAAAAAAAGTGGCTT
This sequence comes from Anthonomus grandis grandis, assembly GCF_022605725.1. Lineage (NCBI taxonomy): Eukaryota > Metazoa > Arthropoda > Insecta > Coleoptera > Curculionidae > Anthonomus > Anthonomus grandis. The sequence continues at coordinate 10,344,754 of NC_065563.1, read as the reverse complement.
ACGCTATTTTCCATCAAAAATATTTACACGAACGTCACTGGTACAAATAAAAAAATTAATTAGTGAGCCTCAGAAAATGCCTATTGATGCATAGAAAACGCATACCAAATTTTATTAAAATATCTACAGGGGTTTTGCAGGTATTATAGAAAAAAAACATATAATTTTACCACCCTGTATATCAAAAGTTACGCCTTTTAGGACATACGTTCATATAAAGATTTTTTCTTACAATTTACTCAAGAATTAATAAAAAATTTCGTCGAGGGTACTTGTCTCTCTGCTATCCATTTAATTAAAGGTAAAATCTGGGATTATTATAGCCATGTGCAGAACAACTAAATTTTGACCCTCTCCCTTTTCCCATCACCTATTTAACAACACTACAAATTAATACAATTTTAAACTAAAATTTTTCAGTACATTTCATCGTAAAAACAAACCTCAAAATAACAATAAATATTTAAACGTATAATTTCGTATTGCCAATAAGGCTTCTCGCTCGAAGATTCCCGCCATACATTTTTAATGAACCAAAAGGGAGTTGATCCAACAAACGTCGAATCTCATCAAAGATGCATCCGATGTCCCTTTTCCGGATTTAAGGGGTCAAAAACTCCCTTTTGGACACCCCTCGTAATGAATTATAAATGCAGCATTGTTTCATAAGTAAAAATGCGTCGTGTACAATAAAGTTATGCATAAAAAAGAGGTTTCCTAAATTAAAATTTTAACTAGACGTACTTGGGACCCCATTAAGTTTCGAAAAAAACAGCATTAGAGTCATAATGTTTTAATGCTTTAAAACCTAATTTCCTAGAGAGGCGTATCTAAGCTACAACGTCCGTTAAAAGGCAAAAAATAAAAAATTCTCTTCCATCTCTCGTACATATTTTTATTTACATCTCAACGAAAATCGCATAATAACGAGTTTTAGTGCTGTCCTTTTCTCTCTCAGGGCGGTGCCTGGACCGTTTTTAATGCCTTTAGTGAGGGTTTTTTTTTTAATGGAAATTCTGACCTGGATGTAGATTTGCTAAAAATATCAAAAATGTACTCTTAGAATGCCCCCTAAAAATGTACCCTCAAGAATTGATTGATCATTACTAAGCGTTTGTTTTAGGGAAGTACAAACGAAAGCTTGAAAATAATGACGTTTCACTGTCATAACAAGGGGCTGTAAGGCCACAATAGCAATTTATAATTGTGCCTCATTACCATTAAAAAACTTACGGAATAATAGTTGAAAAGAGGATTCAAGGCACCTGCTGTTCAAAAAACTCTTAATGGTGTACTGGGGTGTTTTGGACATATTTTACTGACTCGACTCCATAAAACCCTATTCAACCAGTAAATCTGTGAGGAAATTAAGGGTGTAAATAAATCTCGCGGTGACTTTTCCGCGACCGTAACTCACTCGCACCGATCCGGCAAATCCAATCTGGAAATGTGACATTTTCCGAATGAAAAAAAAATTTATAGTGAACTTTTGGATATTCAATTTAAGTCCCTCTGCCTCCACCCCTACCGTTTCTTGTTAAGGAACTTTTCAGCTTTCCCGGGGTTTTATTAACCTTAAATTGTCCGATAACGACGTGACGCGTTTTACACGTTAAAAGAGAAATTTTCCGATTTTTTTTTTGGTGGTGGGTAAGGTGAGAGAGGAAAGTTTTTCTTTCGTGAATGACCCGGACGTTTCTATAGAAAGAGAAATTGGAATTAGGGTGAGATATTAAGCGTATAGCATACGTTATCGCAAATCATCTTATACTCGTACCTTCGATCAACACTCGTTTATAATTATTTATAAAATATAGGTGTAAAACAGGTAATTTTTTATAAAAAGTTGCATGGTCCAAAACCTAGAATACAATTATTTGATTCCTACACACTTGTGATACCTTGAATTAAAGGTCTTTTAATGTAGTATCCACCTGTATAAGAAATGTTCCTAAATCATTTCTGACATTTTTAAACATTTATCTTGGTATAGATGGATATTCTGTAATAATCCGTTGCCGAAGATGATCGGGTGAAGTGGTTACGTTCTAAAAACACCAGTCTTTAAGTGTACCTAAAGAAAAAAGTCAAGGTGCTAAATCTGGTGGTTCCGCCGGTCATTCCAATGGACCTCTTCTGCCAATCCACCACTAGAAACGCAATAAAACTAACAAACATTAATAAATAACTTCAATATTCAACATCGTTTATTTACAATATAAATGAACTATTTTTATGGACATTGATTATTTTTCGTAACTGTTGCATGGTAGAAAATGGGAAACTGTACACAAAATTTTAAATATAACAAATTTCGATTTGGTCAAAAATAAAAGTATTTTAATCTTACGGAAAATTAATATTTTTTCAGAAACTTCGTATGTACATACTTGTCGTAAATCATTATTGTATTGGAAATAAGTAGTTTTTACACTATAGGTTAAAAATTCTAAAATTATACTAACGCTTAGTATTACACGTTTTGCTAAATTATTATCATTCTCTAATTTATTTTTAATAATATTTAAAGTTTTGTCAACAGGAACATTAGTAAAAAGACTTACAACATCAAAACTTACCAATAGATCATGAGGGTTAAAAAAAATTGTAGAAATTTTTACTAAAAAGTGTCGAAAATTTTTAATGTAAGAATCAGAATTATTAGTGTATGGAGTTAAAATATTTAGAAGATATTTTGCAAGAGATGAGTAGGTGAATTTATGCTACTAACCACAGGTCTTAAAGGAACCTTTATTTTATGTATTTTTTATAATTTACTATTATGTGGAGTTAATTTAAATCTATCAATATCAGAAAATTGGTTTTTATGATAAATTTGTCTTTCAATTTTGAGCGTGTGAGATAAAAATTTCTAAATTGATTTTTGCTATAAGTGACGTAATACCCAATAAAATAAGTAACTCATTATGGAATCGTTACAACAATACAGATTTTACTTCAATCATATTATCACAGTGTTAGATCCCTTAGTTAAAAATTGCTTTCTCTAGTACATACACCATCTGTGTAAGTTTTTGTACGTATCTTTTGAATAATGAATACTGGTCACAATTTTCAAATCACATGGTAATACTTTTTTAAAACTGCGAAACAATTTTTGTATATCTTCATAAGCTGGTATAACAAGTATATAACCACTTTCACACGGCTTACAACACATGAAACGTACACAACAGAAGTGTTGAAGTCGGCCAAAACATCTTGAGCACTTTTCGTTCATTCAAGTCATCATCCGTAAAAATTATCTGTGGTATCACGTTTGTGGGCATAACATTAATTAAATTTTTCACAACTACATGAAAAACTTGCACCTTCTGACGTAGTCATGACACATCCTATAGGAATTCCCTCAATAGATTTATTTCTTTAATAAATTTTGTGATTTTCTACATCACAGTTACCTGTGGCATCAACGAGCATCATTTCGGAGGCTTGAATTAGTAATTTGGCACCTCTCTGCATTATAGGCACAGTGTAATGATCACCGATTTACTGTATATGTAAATAATGTGTCTGTATTGGACAAGTTCTTTTCCAGGGTTTCCAACGTATCTTTACCCGATCTAGAAGCAAAAATTACTTTAAAATGTTTTTGCCATTTGTTTGAAAAGTCCTTTTTTCTTAGGAAAATTTTCTCTGTCTGCCATTAAAATATGATATTTATCACCGTACTCTTCCATTTTGGAAAACCATGTTAAGCTCAAGCAACGCTATGATAAAAATTCTTAAATGGTTTTATCACTGATTGGTCGTTTAATTAAAGCAGCTGCGCCAATAATCAAACATGGCCAATTTCTAACTTTAGAGGTCTGTCTTGTTAGAAGCCCTTGAATGCTTAGTGGGAAGTCTGTTTATTGTTATAATCATTTGACCGAAGCAATTATTATTTTTTGAAGTTTTTCTTTTCCTGCTGATATCTTAAAAAGTAAAAAAGTTATTTAGTGTTCCTCTTTTTCCTATGTCACCCGGTATATACCTAAGTACTGCGAAAACCATTCAACTTCATCTTGCTCTTTAATTTCTAAACTTAAGGTTTCTTCTAAAATTTTTTATAACTGTAGCAGTCACGGAATGCAGCGTTTGTATATTCAGATTTTGTATCTATATATACAGGGTGGTCCAGTTTCGATGGCGGAAAATTAAATGGCCGACGGAGAACGAAAAAATAATAAGTTGGCTATTATAAATAATATTCCAAAAATGATTCGTTAAAAAATTACATTGTGTCAAAATTCTAATTAAAAAAAACATTTTTTTTTATTTTTCTTAAACCACTTTAGATATTTTAATGAAATTTGGCACGTTTACACAGTTAATCAAGACGCATCTTTTTGTGCAAAAATTATTAATTTTTTTGACCAGTGGCGTGTGTGCGGGCCAATCTTCATACAATTTTAATTAAAAAAATTATGCGCCACGGTTTTTTTTTTATTTCTTTTTTTTATGAAATCCTTGTTTAATTTAAAATAAAAAACATCTCTTTACTTTTTGTCGTACGACACACAAAATTGTAATTATAAAAACACTTAAGAAGATAACACATTTAATTCGTTTAAAAACAATAACAAAATAAAAACAATTAATAATTAAAGAAGTAGTTCAAAATGCAGCCCACCGACCTCAATACATTTTTTACACCGAGTTATTAAGGAGTTTATTGCAGCCAGTACCACAAAATTTTGATTTTGCATGTCATTACATGCTTCCTGAATTCTTAAGATTAATTCCTTTCTGTTAAATACGGGATTAGCGTAAACTTTATCCTTAATGTTTCGCCAAACGTAAAAATCTAGTGGATTAAGATCCGGTGACCAGGGTGGCCAGGGTATTGGTCCAATACCATTTTGATCATTAATATCATTTCTCCCTAGCCCGCCAATCCACCTTCGAGGGTAATTATTATTAAGCCAGTTTCTTACACCTATTCCAAAATGTTGGGGGGCTCCATCCAGTTGTATCCAACTTTCATGTCTCAAATTATTAAATTTGAATTAGTAAATCCTCAATGTAGTCCGGCAGACTATTATTTAAAAATTCGAGAAATAGTTGTGAGTTTAGCCTTGGAGGTAGGAAACGTGGACCACAAACATTATCACGAATAACGCCCAACCAAACATTACCGAAAAAGTCATTTTGAAACGATCTTGGCCGAATTGCATGTCGAGGATTCTGTTGTGCCCAAACATGAAGGTTATGAAAATTTATCACTCCGCATCTTGTAAAACAACTCATCGGTCCAAAGTATCTTGTGTAAAAAGTCGGGATTTTCCTCTGTTGAGTTTAAAAGCCACTGACAAAATCTTACTCTCTTTTCAGCAACACCAGGGTGTAAACCCTGAACAGGCTGTAGGTGATATGCATGCCTGTGGTCAGCGTGTAAGGTTCGCAATATTTGAGATTTAGGAATTTGTAGTTGTTGAGCTGCCTTGCGAGAGCTCAGCCTTGGATTATTATCAAAAGTGCGCAGTACACGATTTTCATTATTATTTCTCTGGTTTCGGTATTGTTCATTATAACCACGTAGACCAAAGTTCCTAAAATTTTGATGTGTTCTAATGAACACGCGAGCATCTGGAATTCTTCTATTTGGATACCGTCTTCGATATTCATGAACTGCCGCTTCCGCGTTTCCATCACAAAATCCATAACAAAAATGAATATCAGCGTATTCATTACTTGAAAAACGCATTTTCCACAATACTTTTAACAACACTGTTAACAATAGCAAAATTAGTAAGGTAACCAACGCAATAATTTGACTTACTTAAATAATTAACTGTCATAATAAAATCCAAACAAACCGCCTTTTATTTTATGCATGCATTGCCTTCTTGCCGGCATTATTATATTCATTATTTATTTGAATTTCAGAATCCAGATTCTTGTGTCTTTTTTAGAACCAAACAGAATAATTTAGTCTTTAATTAAATTTAGTATTTTCATATTTCTTGTTGTTAAAAAAAATCAGCATTTATAAAAATTTATTTAAGTTAAACAAGGATTTCATAAAAAAAAGAAATTAAAAAAAAATAGTGGCGCATCATTTTTTTAATTAAAATTAATTAAAATTGTATGAAGATCGGCCTGCACAAACGCCACTAGTGAATAAAATTAATAATTTTTGCACAAAAAGATGGGTCTTGATTAACTGTCTAAACGTGCCAAATTTCATTAAAATATCTAAAGTGGTTTAAGAAAAATAAAAAAAAATTGATTTTTTTAATTAGAATTTTGACACCCTGTAATTTTTTAACGAATCATATTTCGAATATTATTTATAATAGCCAACTTATTATTTTTTCGTTCTCCGTCGGCCATTTAATTTTCCGCCATCGAAACCGGACCACCCTGTATAAGTATACATATACAGGGTGTTTCCTAACTACGGTACGAAACTATACAGGGTGAATCGTTAGGTCGTTTTATGAAAAAAAGTTCCTATGAACGTATGTCGGGAGTTTCTTTGTTTCTGAGATACAGGGCGATGATATCCTTAAACCGATTTGGTTGAAATTTGGTGCAGTTATTTGAAGTTATAAGACGCTTATTTAGCTGTAACTAGATTGAAATTATTAGGTCCAATGGCAGTGGGCACCACGTGCTTATTGTTGAGAAAAAAACAAGGCCAATAATTGTTTTGCAGCTTTTTATTTATTTTTGTATTTAAGCAACTAAAAATACAACTTTTTCGTATCTTATATTATCTTCATATCTGGCTTTGTTTTCGAAAAAAAAAATTTTAAGTATCTTTAACTCATTCTAAAAATTATCCATGGACGACAACATGAAATAAAAATCAATTAATTCGATAAACAATTTCGACCTTAAAGTAAATGAGCAAAATGCTCACCTTTTGATAAAATACACGACTGCAAACGATTTGTCATTGAGTGTCTGACACGCTCAAAAATACCAGGAGTATCCCTTATGATATTGCAATTGACAATTATCCGATTCCTCAAGTCATTCACATCTAGAACAGGAGTTTTATAAACAAGAGCCTTCAGATGGCCCCATAAATAGTAATCCAGGGGATTCATATCTGCACGTCCAATCCAGCAATTAGGGTAGATGACGTCGAGATGCTGACGAGCAGGAACACTGAAATGAGCTGGAGCCCCGTCGTGCATAAACCACATGTTGACTCTTTGTAGGGGTACTTCTTCTAATAAAGTGGGTAAATGGTGTTGCAAGAAATCCGTGTAGGATTCACCACTTAGGTAGTCACCAATAATTCCTATCCAAACGTTCAGCGAAAATTGTTGCTGAAAATGAGTTTCTCTAATAACATGGGGATTTTCGTCGGCCCAAAGATGTTCATTGTGGAAGTTCATAATAGCATCTCTTGAAAAATTTGCCTCGTCCGTAAATAAAATATTTGGTAGGAAATTATTATTGTGTGCCATCGTATGAATCAACCATCTGCAAAACATTAATGTTGAATGAAAATCCCGAGGCAGTAGAGCTTGTACACGCTGTATGTGATATGGATGCAGGAGGTTTCTTTTTAGAACTTTCCAAACGGTTTTTGAACTGACTTCAAGCTGCAGTGCAATCTTCCTGATACTATTGGAAGGATCTTCTTCAAGTATAGCTTCTTCCAGTTCAGGCGTTGTTATAGTTTCTGGTCTTCCACCACCCATATTTTTATTAAAACTCCCAGTTTTTTATCTTGCAATGTTTTTGCACGTGGAATTACTCTGTTAGGATATCTATCCTGGTAAATTCTTCGTGCTTCTTCCGTATTTCCATTTGCTAATCCATAAATAAAGTGCAGCATGTCGGTCATTTCATGGTTAGTAAAATTATTCATGATGGAGTAATATCACTGCTAATTGACAGCTGAATTTTACTTATAGCAATTCTATCACTGTCAGTTGGTCTCCAAAGCAGGTAGGTACAAAGGAGGTACTTGAATGGACTTGCCAATTATTTGTCATAAGAAGCAATGTATTTGTTATTTTGTTGTATTTCAAAATCTGATAATAAAAATCGTAGAGTTGAATGTATATTATCATAGTAAACAAGACACAAGAGACCAAAAAGTCGTGCATTGGAGGGTGGACATTTTGCTCATGTACTTTAAGGTCGAAATTGTTTATCGAATTAAT